>NW_028318835.1:745000-1005000 GCF_062004578.1 Staurois parvus
ACAGGTACCCGCTCCCACTTCCACGGAGTTGTCCTTCCTCCTTCTTCCCGCGGCGGCTTCCGTGACAGCCGGGTGCCCACTGCGCATGCCCGAGAAGCGCCGCGCTTTGTGAATGGCCCGGAGCCTTTTGGGACCTGTCATGTGTCCCAGAAGACACCGGACCATTCACAAAGCGCGGCGCTTCTCGCGCATGCGCAGTGGGCACCCGGCTGTCACAGAAGCCGCAGCGGGAAGACTGCAGTGCTGGAGCGAGGAACAGGTAAGGTCCTGCAGGAGAGAACAGCTGATCGGCCGGCCCGGTATTCTGACATGGTGGCGGCAGAAATACCGGACCGGCCGCTTTACATTCGCTCCATAAGACGCACTGACATTTTCCCCCCTTTTTTGGGGGGAAAAAAGTGCTTCTTATGGAGCGAAAAATACGGTATATATATGTGTGTGTGATTTTGTGCACCTGTGCCGCCCTGTAGCAGTATTTCTGCTATAGGGCGGTCAGGAAGCGGTTACAGAAGTGGTTTGTGTTATGTCGCTGCGTTACTTTAACTGACAATTGCGCGGTCATGCAAAACTGCACCCAAATTAAATTTACGCCCTTTTTTCCCCACAAATTGAGCTTTCTTTTGGTGGTATTTGATCGCCCGTGTGTTTTTTATTTTTTGCGCTATAAAAAAAAAAGCCTGACAATTTTGAGAAAAAAAAACAAAACAATATTTTGAACTTTTTGCTATAAAACATGTCCAGTAAAAAAAATTTAAAAATCAAATTTTGTCATAAATTTCAGCCAAAATGTATTCTGCGACATGTCTTTGCTAAAAAAAATCCTAATACGTGTAAATTAATTGGTTTACGTGAAAGTTATAGCGTTTACAAATGGCGGGAAAGATACTGGGATTTTTTTTTTAATATTAATAATTGCGGCAATCAGCGACTTATGGCGGTGATCAGCGATTTATGACAGTGATTAGCAACTTATGGCAAGACTGCGGTGGACATTTTGACACTGGTGGGGAACTGACATCCCCAGTGACACCAATACAGTGATCAGTGAAAAAAAAAAACACTGACACTGTACTAATGGCACTGGGGAGGAAGGGGTTAACTTTTTTTATTCAATGAAAGGGTTAACTGTGTGAGGGGAGTGTTTTACTAGTGGGCGGGGGGTGTGTACTTCACGGGCACATGCTGTCCTGGAAAGCTAATCTCTGCTCTCCGTGACAGTGTGTTAGGAGCTGACAGGGAGCACAGGTGCAGTGTAAACACTGCAGCCGTGCTCTCTGTCAGTGATTGCCGCTAATCGCCAGGAGGCAGCGGGTAATGACCCGCCAGGATCTGGTGATGGACACCCGCTGCCGCGATCGGCGGAGCAGGTAGGGCGGGTGCGCGCCCCCTACCTGTTTTGTTAAACCCTGTTTTATAACGTGGTTTAGCACAGCGGTGCTGCCCTGCCACAGTATATACACTGCGGCTGGTAGGCAAGCGGTTAATTACATATTTCTCACACATGCCATGGGTATATGTGGAATTACACCCCAAAACACATTCTGCTAATTCTCCGGAGTGTGGGAATATCACATGTGAGAGCCTAGCCACATACAGGGGCCCAAAATCGAATGAAGACCTTCAGGCTTCATAACTTCCTCATTTGGTTTCCTGACTACCTACCACAGTTTCGGAGGCCCTGAAATACAAGGTTAGCACATATAACCCATTTTCATTTTTCAAAATCTTGTGACAAAAAAATAGGATCTGCAAAATACTCACTATTTCTCTTATCAAATGCATTGGAGTGTCAACTTTCCAAAAAAGGGTAATTTGGGGCGTGTTTGCACTGTCCTAGCATTTCATACCCAACGTTAGAAGCTTTGGCCACACATCCACCCACTCTTCCAATTTTGGGCATACATGTAATGTTCTTTTGGCAATATGAAAAAAGGAACCTAACAGATTCCTCCATTTACATCGATCAATGTGGATGAAGACATTTCGGCCAGAAAAAGTGAAAGAGATATATGCCGAAGCATAGGGGCTACTGCCCACTGACCACACAATGCTTCTAGTTCTGGCGGTACAAAAAAATGGACCTAACAGATTCCTCCATTCACATTGATCAAAGTGGATAAAGAAATCTTATCCAGAAAAAAGTACTGAATATGTTGAAGCATAGGAGTTATTGCCCGCTGACCACCCAACGCTCGTAATGCTACGCATACACTTTTTCTTTTATTGCAGATGGAGAAATCTCCACCTGCAGCGCTAAAGGCACTAACATATGTATTCTGAGAGCAGCACCCTATGGATGCTAGAATACACAGTTCAGTTCTGCAGCTGATTGGTATTCCTGCAAAGCAAACAACAGTTAGCAATAACACACAGTAAGGAAATATTAACTCAATAAAACTCTTTTTTTTTTATTGACTTTTTTTCTAACTAGAGAGTAAATACTGCTTCATCACTTGGTCATTGAAGTCTTCACCTCCCATATAAAGATAATAGTCATATGCGCAGATACTCTTTTCTTATAAAATAGTTTTTATTAAATTTTCTTACAAAGAGTTTGATAAACAAATCTTATTTATCACCATGTGTACAAGAAACAAAAAAACAAAAAACACAGAAAAAGAACATTGGTAGCAGTATATTCAATTATTCCATTTCCAAACACTTGCTAGTTATGAAGTAACAGCACTTACAGTTAATGTAACCACCAAAAACTTATTCACATACTCTACCATATGTTTAAGGCGAGTAATCACAGCTTATAAATAAATAGAAAAAAAAATAAACAAAATATAAACAGAATATAATAAGAATAGAATAATTGCTCTGTCCAGGTGTATATTCAAGATATACAAAGCTTACTCTATAGGAACAATCTTGTCCCTTTGCCAACCTTGGTACCTCCTCTCAAAAGGGAAAAGGGTGTAAAACAGAATCTATAACTAGATGTTCATGTGTCAATATTCCTGTCTTTTTTCGAAAGTATCTCCACACCTGGAGTGTAGCTTAAATTATGGGGTGTGAATAGGTAATAGGTGCACCACCCATAGTGTCTGCTAGCATTAATGCTTTTAGATGTCCCTGGGTCACATATATTTGCTCTATTTGGCACCAATGTTTGGTACTCTGGAGAATGAACCAATGTCTCATCTGGTCCAGTAATATTGCAACAATATTGCCCAAAATTGTATACTACTTCCAAACAATTCCTATTAATCTCCCCCAAAACCTTCTTTCAGATATTACAAAAGCAACTGTTAATCTTTCTGTGGTACGAGAAAAAACCCAGATGCTCTCATAAACTATTTTTAAAACAGAGAAGCAATCTTGAATTACTGGCATTCCCATACCTCTTGCTTCTCTGTTTTAAAAATAGTTTATGAGAGCATCTGGGTTTTTTCTCGTACCACAGAAAGATTAACAGTTGCTTTTGTAATATCTGAAAGAAGGTTTTGGGGGAGATTAATAGGAATTGTTTGGTAGTAGTATACAATTTTGGGCAATATTAACATCTTGTATATTGCTATTCTCCCCACCCAGGAAAAGTAATACATTTTTTTTTTTTTTTTAAACGGGCTAGTTTGCATTTTATATTTTCGATGAAAGGTAGGAAATTAGCTTGATATACACTGGTGGCCAAAATTGTGGATACATCTTACATTTTTTCAAACTTTTTCAGTTTAAAGTACTTTTTATATACAAAATCTCTAAAAATGTCACAGCAAAAGTAAAATTTAATATAGTAAATGGATGCCTTAACCAAAAAATCTTTAAATACGTTCAATTTTGGCTGGAAATGTACCATAATGCATCTTGGCTATTATATAGCATAAAAATGATAATTTCAAGTTTGTCACAATGTGTTTTTTCAATAACGTGTTGGATAGCCTTTGGCCTTAACTACTGCCTGATACCTTCTAGGCATTGACTCTTCAAGTCTTTTGACATCCTCTTCTGTGATCAAATGATGCCAGGAATTGATTATAGCCTCAATGAGTCCTCGCTTGTTGCTTGGATTCTTGCGCGAGATCACGTGTTTCAATCTTGACCAAAGATTTTCGATGGGATTCAAATCAGGGCTATTTCCAAGCCAGGAAAGCAGAGGAAATTTCTTGTCATTGAACCATTTAAGGAATTTACGAGCTGTATGGCATGTAGCTCCATCCTGTTGAAAAGTAAATTCTGTGCCTTTGTCCGCTAAGTCGCTTATTGATAGGATCAACTTTGGTCCCAG
This sequence comes from Staurois parvus, assembly GCF_062004578.1. Taxonomy (NCBI): domain Eukaryota; kingdom Metazoa; phylum Chordata; class Amphibia; order Anura; family Ranidae; genus Staurois; species Staurois parvus. The sequence continues at coordinate 749,232 of NW_028318835.1, forward strand.
GACCTCTTTGATGTATCGCTCTGCATTAATAATGCCATCAATAACCTGCATTCGCCCAACACCATACCAAGACATGCAGCTCCATATCATGACGCTTTGAAGGTGTTTCATTGTTGCTGTCATGAACTCAGGAAGGCATTCTTCGCCTGACCTTCACACGTATCGAACACCATTGCTTCCGAAAATAGAAATTAGTGTTTCATCACTCCAAATAATTATTCCCAATTTTCTGTTGTCCAATTTTGATGTTTCTTGGCCCATTCAACTCTTTTCTTTGTTGGCAGTTCAAAAATGTTTTTTTTTTCTTGGTATTCGAGCTCTTAATCCAGCAGTAACAAGTCGACTTCTTACTGTTCAGTCAGACACTGACAGTCCTCCATCTGGCAACACCTTGTTGATATCCTTGGGAGAGGATTTTCTATTCTGCAAAGCAAGTCTTGCAATTCTTCTGTCAGTTTTGGGTGTTGTAGCTTTTTTCCTTCCTCTGCCTTGCTGAGTTTAGATACTTTTGGTGTTCGTAAATCGTGCACACAGCTTCTGGACTTCGGATGCAGAAACTCCTTCACCCATTTTCCTGGCAATTTCGTGAAAACTATAACCTTCATTTCCTAATGTTTATTGCTGTTGCTCTTTTCTTTGGTGACAAGTCTGACCTTTTAATTGATGGCTTAATTTATTTCTACAAATATAGTTATTTAAGTACATTTTAGGTCAAAACAGCACAATTAAATTTAATTATTCTAATATAATTTAAAAAATACATAAAATGTAAAATAGTTTCCTAAGCTCTAAATAAAATTGCAGGTAATGCAACTAGAATCTCTGTTATGCAACATAATGCTTTATTCTGACCAAATACTATAACATATACACAATAATATACAAATGAAAATTGGCAACATTTCCTCACATTCTCGCCAGCTAGCTTTCTGTCGATACTTTTCAGTAAATCTGCTCAAATTAACTCAAAACTTATATCATATGTTGTCAAAAATATTTTGTTTACCATTTGCATAGAATAGCGAATGTCTAGAAGGAAAAAACAAGGGAGTAAGTAAAGCGATCAACCAAAACTGACAAAATCAGAAGGTGTATCCACAATTTTGGCCACCAGTGTAGTTTAGAAAAGGGGTATGTGAGGGTTATACCTAAATATTGTAGAGTACCTTGTGACCATGGTACTTGATAGCTTAGATTTCACATATTCTTTGGAATATTAGTTCCCATTAGGCTGTATTTGGTTTCATTTATTTTATAATATGAAACTCTGATAATTGTTGAAGTATTTCATAGGCTTTAGATAGTGAAGTAGCTGGGTCGGATAATGTTAAAATTACATCATCCGCAAAGAGTGTAATGGTATAGGAGACTTGTATAACTGTGATTCCCGATATTTCATTATGGGAATGTATTTTTCCTGCTAACGGTTCCATTAATACTACAGTTATCAATGGGGACAAGGAACAGTCCTGTCTGGCTCCATTTGTAATGTCAAACCTTTTGTAAAAGATACCCTCCGTGAGTACAAAGGCTGATGGCTTGGTATAAAGGGCCATAATGGCTCAATATACAGGACCCACTAAACCAAATTTGAGAACTTGGTCTAGGTATCCCCAATGAATCCGGTCAAAAGCTTTCTCTGCATGAAGAGTAAGAAACACAGAAGACTTCCCCGTGGACTATGTGTGGTGTATAAGATTAAGTGTGTGTCTAGTGGTGTCCGGGGCTTGACATCCAGGGATAAATCCCACTTGGTCAGTTTTGATTAGGGATGGTAAAAGGTAAGCTAGTCTAACGGTTATCATCTTGCCATATATTTTTAAGTCTACATTTAGCAAAGGGATTGGCCTAAAATGTTGGGGCTTCACTGGATCTTTTCCCAGCTTAGGTAAGTTAGTTAGAGCATTTCCTGGGGGAAATTAGTAGAGGATATCATAGCCTTGTAAACCTGTTCCAGATGAGGGGATAGCAAATTTAAAAACAATTTATGATACTTTGAGTACCTGTCAGGACCTGGTGCTTTATTACGTGGTAAAGATTTAATTACTGGCTATTTCTTCTATGGTGAAGGGCTCATTCAATGAATTGAGGTCTTCCTCTCCCACTCTAGGCAAAGATATATCTATCTATATATATATCGTATATATATATACGCTGAAAGCATCGGCTATGTCTTGTGGGTTATGAAGTTGTTTGCCAGTATGAGGGTGGATTAAAAATGGGATTTTTTTGTCTCGCATTTTTCTCTTTAATTTGAGTAGCTAACAATTTGCCAGCTTTATTACCACTCTGGAATTGTCTAGCTTTAAGTGTACGGAAATGTTGTATCGTGTTGGGAGGTAAGTAGTCCTCGTAGCTTATGTCTAGTGTCAAAGAGTTGTGAGTTAATTCTGGGGAAGGTTTCTTTTTATTGATTGCCTCTAGTTTGGCTATATGGTCAAGAAGTTCTGACTTTTGTTGAGTTTTCTGTTTCTTGGACACTGAACTGATTTTAAAGTGTTACTAAACCCAGGACCCTGCATTCACTGGTCTCCCACAGTACACAGAACATGGAAATGCAATTATTGTAGTAAATATAAACTGCTAAATACCTTTTCTCATCATCAGTTAGAACAGTCTTGTAACTTCCATCAGTGTTCACCAGAGCACTGGTTAAAGCTTACAGGAGGAGTTTCTTTAGGAAGATGCAGTGCTGATTGGCCCTGTGCTGATCACATGCACTCTCCCAAGAAAAAAAAAAACTCTCTAGCAATACACACCAAATTCAGCATGTGCAGTGGTTCCACACAATATGTCTTATGACACTAGACATAAGATGGAGATACTGGAATTATGGGAGAATCAGAGAAGACAGGATTAAACAGCATTTTTACACAAAGCGGAGGATTAACCCCTTAGGTTCCACAGTGAGTATAACAAGCATGCTTTACTGCATATACAGACTGATTTTACTGTTGTGGGTTTCGTAACACTTTATGCAATACTCCCTGCATAAAGGCTTTGTGAACATTCCAAAAGTGTAAAGAGATCCAAGACAGAGCCTTCGTTAATCATGAAAAATTCTTTAATTAATTCCTCAATAGCCTTTTTATATGCAGGCATTGACATTGCATATACATCATTTTTCCATCTATTTACGTTAGTCTCAGACCACTTCACTCCTATCACAATAGAAATGGGGGCATGATCAGACCACGTAAAAATATGTATTTTTGATTCAGTGATCCTCTGTAACACATTTATCTACTAGAAACAGATCTATCCTAGAATTGGATGCATGTACAATGACAAGAATGTAAAGTCCTTCTCTGATGCATTTTGACATCTCCACACATCATATAGTCCAGTGGAAGAAACAAAGCTGGCCAAAGTTATTCTGCCTGTATGAGTCTTGTTACTGTGGGACACATCCATTGTCCGGTCCGGAATCAAGTTAAAGTCCCCACATGTCATATGCAGAGGGACTCAACTTTTCTCCATATTTTTTTAGGCAGGCTAGAGGACGCACATTGGGCAGGTATATGTTGAGTAACGTGTAAGTAGTATTCTCAATTTCCCATATCAATATAATATATCTACCCATATCATCAATTACTTGTGAAATTGGTTTAAACCTTACAGTGTCTTTTATTGCTATTGCGACTCCCCTTTTCTTAGATATTGCCATGAAGTGGAAAATATGTGCAAAGTTGACGTTAGAAAACGTTTGTGGATTCTTGCTGCTAAAGTGCGTTTCCTGTAAACAAATATGTCACAGGTAAGTGCTTTTGCTTTATGCTACTTTTTGCAGGGCTGTTAAGGCCCTTGACATTTAAGGATGATATTTTAAAATGCATGGCGAACCAGGCATAGAAGGCGGCTTTTTAGCGTCTTTAAAAAGGGCTGGATGACCAAATGGGTGCCTATAACAGTACCTTATGTATTGAGAGTCCGTGTGGGTACGACCAGTCAGGTTTGCAGGGTTGGGGACCAGGAATGGTCTCCCAATGCTACTGTAGAGAGATGGTAATTGTCAGGAGGCATCAGGTACTCTACTGATCCAGCAATAAGGAACAAACCTTGTGAGGCCAAAACCGCCAATCTCTGTTGTCCCTGTGTGTGATGTGGTGCTCCGGCTTGTAGCACTGGTGAGCAGCTCAGCCTCTAAACAGCTATCTTTTGCATGCTCCTGCGACGCCCCCACAGATACTACACCAGACACTTAAGTTGGACTGTCGTGTCTGGGTGAATGGAATACAGGATGAATACATTACGCTTGTCCTGCAACTTTACTGTTAGCAGTTCTTCATTGCGAAAGTAGGATTTCTACGCCTTTCTAAGTGGAATGTTAATGATCCATTGGGGAAGCCAATGCGATTAGGTTACACGGTCTCACAGCAGCCAATTTCTTTAACAAATGTCTAAAAAGTTGCACGCTTACATAAAAGTTGCCCACATACAAATGATACCCCTTATGAAACGAGGGTGACAATAAGTTCCAAGCTATCTTGGCACTGCTCCCCCAGTAGTCTGGGCATCCAGGGGGCTCCACTTGACTGTCTTTTCTTTCATAAACTCTAAAGCTGTATATATACAGTGGGGCAAAAAAGTATTTAGTCAGCCACCAATTGTGCAAGTTCTCCCACTTAAAAAGATGAGAGAGGCCTGTAATTGGCATCATAGGTAGACCTCAACTATAAGAGACAAAATGAGAAAAAAATCCAGACAATCACATTGGCTGATTTAGAAAGAATTTATTTGCAAATTATGGTGGAAAATAAGTATTTGGTCACCTACAAACAAGCAAGATTTCTGGCTCTCACAGACATGTACCTTCTTCTTTAAGAGGCTCCTTTGTCCTGCACTCATTACCTGTATCAATGGCACCTGTTTGAACTTGTTATCAGTATAAAAGACACCTGTCCACAACCTCAAACAGTCACACTCCAAACTCCACTATGGTGAAGACCAAAGAGCTGTAGAAGGACACCAGAAACAAAATTGTAGACCTGCACCAGGCTGGGAAGACTGAATATGCAATAGGCAAGCAGCTTGGTGTGAACAAATCAACTGTGGAAGCAATAATCAGAAAAGGGAAGACATACAAGAACACTGATAATCTCCCTCGATCTGGGGATCCACGCAAGATCTCACCCCGTGGGGTCAAAATGATCACAAGAACGGTGAGCAAAAATCCCAGGACTACACGGGGGGACCTAGTGAATGACCTGAAAAGAGCTGGGACCAACGTAACAAAGGCTACCATCAGTAACACACTACACCGCCAGGGACTCAGATCCTGCAGTGCCAGATGTGTCCCCCAGCTTAAGCCAGTACATGTCCGGGCCCGTCTGAAGTTTGCTAGAGAGCATTTGGATGATCCAGAAGAGGATTGGGAGAATGTCATATGTTGTGTTTGGAGGAGAGAGAATGCTGAGTTGCATCCAAAGAACACCATACCTACTGTGAAGCATGGGGGTGGCAACATCATGCTTTGGGGCTGTTTCTCCGCAAAGGGACCAGGACGACCGATCCATGTACAGGACAGAATGAATGGGGCCATGTATCGTGAGATTTGGAGTGCAAACCTCCTTCCATCAGCAAGGGCATTGAAGATGAAACGTGGCTGGGTCTTCCAACATGACAATGATCTCAAACATACCGCCGGGGCAACGAAGGAGTGGCTTCGTAAGAAGCATTTCAAGGTCATGGAGTGGCCTAGCCAGTCTCCAGATCTCAACCCCATAGAAAACCTTTGGAGGGAGTTGAAAGTCCTTGTTGCCCAGCGACAGCCCCAAAACATCACTGCTCTAGAGGAGATTTGCATGGAGGAATAGGCCAACATACCAGCAACAGTGTGTGCCAACCTTGTGAAGACTTACAGGAAACGTTTGACCTCTGTCATTGCCAACAAAGGATATATAACAAAGTATTGAGATGAACTTTTGAGATTGACCAAATACTTATTTTCCACCATAATTTGCAAATAAATTCTTTCTAAATCAGCCAATGTGATTGTCTGGATTTTTTTTCTCATTTTGTCTCTCATAGTTGAGGTCTACCTATGATGCCAATTACAGGCCTCTCTCATCTTTTTAAGTGGGAGAACTTGCACAATTGGTGGCTTACTAAATACTTTTTTGCCCCACTGTAGCCTGTTGGCCTCTCACAGAACTTATACGGTTTGACCCTGTATCTGGCACACTTACTAGAGAGATGTTGCTTTATTGCAAGCCTGTTAGTAAAAATGTACAAGAGACACATCTACACAGATGTTTTGTTGGGGCGTATACACATCTGCAAATTTCTGGGAAAGGTAGTTTATGAGGGGTCGAATTTTGTGAAGTCGATCATAGTCAGGGTCACCCCAGGGATGACAGAGGATATTGTCACTGAAATACATTAAATGCATTTTTGTCTCATATCTTTTCCTGGTTATTGCAGCAGAAAACACAAGCATATGATGAATCAGGTCTGTGGACCAATGTGACCACAATTCATTCTTTTTTGTAAAGCCCATGTTAAAGTGGATGTAAATGCTCTAGGTTTTTGATCTGCATGCATTCTATGCATGAAGGTAAAAAACAGTCTATGTAAAGCAGCCCCCCCCAATAAATATGTGAGCCTCATCACGATCCAGCGATGTGCACTAGAGCCTTGGCTTTCCGGGGACTCTCCCTCCTCATCGGCTGAGACAGCAGCGGGAGCCAATGGCCAATGACAATCACAGCCAGTGAGCCAATGAGGAGAGAGAAGGGGTCAACCTGCGTCTCTGTGTGTGAATGGAAACACAGAGCAGCAGCTCAGAAGTGAGTCTGCTTAGGTACCCCCATAGCTAGCTGTTTGCTTTGGGGGCACTCAGCAGGAGGGAGGGGCCAGCGACTGTTAAGGAAAAAATTGTGCAATTAACGTAGTTGTGAATACATAATGTTACAGACACTTTCCAATACAGTTATAACTATGCACATACTAGAAATGGTTTTGCTTAGGTTTAAGAAATGATCTTTTTTACAAGGTTAAAAAGTTCTGCCATGTGACCATGCATCTCTTCTTTCTGGTAGTGGGGTTGGGGTTACAGGACATAGTGCAGATACACAGTGCAGATGCAGTGCCTGCATTCCATAGTCTGTTCAGCCTGAAGCATAATGCAGGCTGTGCTTCAGCAGGAGGTTTGTTCATAAAGCAGCAAGTGTGTGCCAAAAGTTGGCTGCGATTACCCAATATCGGCACAATGTGTTTCTGCACAGTCCTGTACCTCTGAATGGCCAGCCAAAGGAAGCAAACTGACCACTCAAGTACAGATGAGCTCCTGCACTTTGTGTGGTCAGTTTAGAACAAGGAAGAAGGATGAATGGCAGGATCAACCAGGTACTTCAGATGGAAGAAGTACATGAAAGTGAAAGAGACTATGAATTATAAAAGACACGTGAACACACACATAGAAAAAGGTGAAAAAGAATGAAGGTTCACTCACCTTAATCTCTATGCAGAATATGGGTCTGTGCTCTATAAATGGGAAAGTTAGTAGTCGAGTGAGGTTAGGAAGGCACATGGCATAACCACTAATATCCATCTCTTTTTCACACCGGGATTCTGCATCACAAGAAAAGGACACCAAGTGATAATCCACTAAAACAGGGTGCAGAATTATTATGGAGTTTACCAAAAATCATAGAACTGAATATGGCATTAAAGGCTTCATATACACAAGCCTACCCTGACTGCCGGCCATGGGAAAATGCAAATAGCGGCAAAATGCGACAATCGCAGTACCGCATTTTTTTCGTTTTCCTGTGGTCGGAAGTCAAAATGTTCCTATCCTGAACACAATTCTTCTGTGTTCAGGAAAGGGAGGTTTAACCTCACCTAAATGTGGCAGCTCCTGAACTCTGATAAAAGCCTATGTGTACATGGACACATAGGCTTTTATGGAGTTGAGTTTAGGAGCTTTGACAAAAAAATGCCAAAAGCTCCTACTCGAGTTTAGGAGCTGTTCGTGTACAAGAAGCATAAGGCTCCATGCACACTGACTTAAAAAAATGCCAATGCTCCTGGCAGAAAAAAACGTTTAGGGACATTTAGCATTTTTTTCTGCAGGAAAAAAACCCTAAAAAACGCAAAACATTTTTTTTTAAAAAATGCCTCTAGACTACCTAATGTGCACATACAGTAGAAAATATTAGTTGCCTCTACAGGCAAAATGCTAAACTACTCTAGGAGCAATGTTTTCTTTAATCGAGTGTGCATGAAGCCTTAAAGAGACTGACTGGCACTAATATACTACAATCACAAGCATAAAATATCTATCTATATCAACTTATTATGAGAAGCTGCAGTCCTCAGCCACCAAGAACTCTGATGAGGCCCATGTAGAAGTGATATAAAAAGGGCAATTGGTCAATTGCATTGTAGGCATTAATAAAACACAAATTAGGCTTTTTGACTCAGTAAAATCCATTTCCCAGAGTACAGGACAGGACACTGGATTCTTTAATGCATTATAGTTGAGTTATAGTCAAATACATTCAGGTGATCGGACACAGGCAAAAAAAGCTGCTGGGACATCCCCTATATGACCCCTCCCACCCCCAGCTAGCCTCAGTTTTCTGACAAGCAATAGTGAGATCATATAAACAGAGGGGAGGGACCAATGTCCTGTACTGTTCTCCAGGAAACAGATTTCACTGGCAAGTAAGTCTAATTTTCCTTATCATACAGTACAGGACAAAAGCTTATTTAAATAATTACAATTGGGATGTCAAAAAACAGTCCAACTGAGAATTGGGCAACATATCAAACATTGCCAACAAGATCACATAACAAATAGACGACAGACTGCTCCATGCCATAGGCCTCCTCACGACATTCCCAGCCATAGGCCTTTATATGAAAAGGAAGAAATGTCCATGTAATAAACATCTTCACTGCACTCTACTGGTGTTGTTCAGAGAATAGCAAAACAGTCAAATCACAAGGACATACAATCCAGAGTCACATGACATACACAATCAATCACAAAGCAGACAATCCGCAGTAGTTTCAGGTGAAAGCACATGCAATATCTCATAGCCATCTTTCTACAGCCTCTCCTCTGCCCAGGGTCACCATACTCATATGACTGTGTTCTCTGTAGACACCTCCTAGCTGGGTACACCTCTCCTGGGAAACCTCCAGGGAAGCAGCCTCACACAGGGATCTCCAGCCTGGCCTATAAGGACTTTTGCAAACTGCCCTAACACCAACCTGCTTAGGGGACAGGATGTCTACAGCCAGCTCCTCCTGTGTGCAGGTCCACTCCACTCAGCCTCCAGCCCTATCCAGGGCCCAGGGGTGTTGGCTAAATGCGGTCAGGTATGGGGTGTTAGGCTCCTATGCCCTTGGGGTAGGTTCACACCTATGCAGGTTGCGTTTGACCCATTTCTGCATTACGTTTTGCATTGCGTTTTTGCACCTGCTTTTTTTACGCGTTTTTGATGCGTTTTGCTTTTTTTTTTTTTCTTGTTGCTATGCAGATTTAAAATGCAACTCTCAGCAAAAATGCAACAAAAACGCAATACATGCTTTTCTGCAGTGTATCCATTGAAGTCTATAGAAATGAAAACGCAACTTTTTGCATTAAAAAAAGTCCCTGACTTCCAAAAAACGCAGCTGGTGAAAACGCACAGATGTGAACATGTCCCATAGGAAATCATGTTAAATGGACTGTACTGCGTTTCCGCAAAACACAAAATGCTGCAGAAAACACTTGGGTGTGAACCTAGGGTAAGACTGTGTGTGTTCCTTCCCACCTAGCTTATATATGGGTGCTGATTCACCTCTGACACCACTTGTAAGAGGGCTCTATCTAAAAAGGGGCCTAACACCTAGGCCCTGATTTACTATTGAGCCTAGGAGCATTTCTGTGGGCAAATGTCTAATTTTTACTAGCGACCATCTACTTTTACCCCGCTAAGAGATTTACTATTGAGCAGCGTCAACAAGTAGACGCCCAATCGAATTTACTAACGAGACACAGATCAGGAATCAGACTCAAAAAGCAGACTTGGTAAGAGGTATGTCTAACACCATGAAAAATCACTGCAGAAACATGTTCACTTTGAAATTTGCTTTGCCAAATATCAGAACTTCACTTTAAACAATATCTGCCATTTCAAAAAAAATTAAAATGTGTTAAAAACGTTTTTTTTAAGCAAGTCGACACAGTGAAAAACTAGACGCTCGTGCAGCTTATTTGGCCGATATAAATGCGCATGTGCAGAACACATTTTAGACATCCTCTGTGGGCGCTTGCTTTTTAGTCACTGTTCAATAGTAAATCTCTGGCTGGATTCCTCTGACAGCCGGCACTCGGTCGCGTCTACTGTGTTTAACAAACAGCACTAAGCATATCTTTATGTATTCTAATTTGATTTCCTTAGTTCTAGTGATTCTATTTTTGTTTCTTATCCTTTATAATTATTTATGTAATGATTTTACTTATTTAGGTCTAGATGATATTTATTTTGACAGCTGAATGTAAAAATAAAGGTCCACAAAGTCGCCGTTGTGACATCGTGATTGACGTTGGATCTACTTCGGGGGACATTGTTTTATTAAAGGACTTGTCAAAGACCCGGTACTGTGTTTTTTTACATTACACATTTGCTTTTCTTGTGAATTAGTAGCGGTACCATGTACCGCAGACTCATTCACGTAGGGGGGGGTTCCAGATTCTGATAAGCCCCCCGTCCGCAGACCCCCCACAACCACCGGCCAGGGTTGTGGGGAAGAGGCCCTTGACCCCATCAACATGGGGAAAAGGTGCTTTGGAGGGGGAGCCCCCCCTGCCCCAAAGCACCCCCCCATGTTGAGGGCGTGCGTCCTGGTCTGGTTCAGGAGGGAGGGGCGCTCGCAGCCCCCCCCCCTTTCCTGACCTGCTGGGCTGCATGCTCGGATGAGGGTCTGGTATGGATATTAGGGGGAACCCCAAGCTGTTTTTTTCTTTAATTTTGGCATGGCGTTCCCCCTTAATATCCATACCAGACCTGAAGGGCTTGGTATGGATGGGATGGGGGACCCCACGCAGTTTTTTGTTTACATTTTGGTGTGGAGTTACCCCTTAAGATACATACCAGACCCGAAGGGCTTGGTGTGGATGGAAGGGGGGACCCCACGCTGTTTATTATTTATTATGGTGCTGGTTTTTAAATGTAATTTTCCCTTTTTTTTCTTCACTATAGCTCAGAAATTCACCTTTCACTTCCCCCAGCTAAAAGAGAAAGTTTTCTTGGCATTTATATCCCTAAAGGAAACAATGTTTAATTTGAGTTTATTAAAAGATACAAAGTTTTGTGTAACTTCGGGGGAAGTGACTTCTAAGCTTGTGAACTATAGTGAAGAAAAAAAAAGGCTGGCATTTGCATTTGAAAATCAGCGCTGACATACACTTTGTATTGCGAAAAAAAATTATTAACAATTGTGTAAACCGAGGAATTATTTTCAATGGATTTTCATTCGTAAACCAAAAATTCCGTTAACCGAGGCGTTGGTAAACCGAGGTACGCCTGTATTAGTATTGCAATCCTTTGTATTGGGATACATAGAACCAACATACATCAGAATTGGCAACATAGCACAACATTTGTGTCACATTGGAGATATCTGGCTAGTTACACTGACCTTGCCCAGGGACCTAGGATTGATTAACATCACAGAAATACAGGCAGTATTAGTGTTCAACAGCTCCGTGGATTAGTGGTTAGCACTGCTGCCTCACAACGCTAGGGTTGTCGGTTTGAATCCCAACGATGGCAAAGAATTTGGATGATCTCCGTGTGACTACCCTAACATACATGTGCTGGTGGCAGGATCTTTGCTTTCTGTCTAAATGATCCCTAGAATGTGAATTAGAATGTGAATTAGAATGAGGCCTTGTCTGTTCAAACACTTTTAAAGTAGCACCTTATGTGAATGTCAAACAATGGGATGAGATAAGGGCCTGGACTAATGATTGATTTGACAATGCTGGTTTGCACTCCACCCCCTTTTGAGAAAGTTTGTCAAACCATGAGAAGAGTGAGCGAGAGAGAAAAGGATTAAAAAAAAAATTAATAAAGTAATGGCATGGAGCCCCCCCCCAATCCATAACAGACCCTTATCCGAGCATGCAGATACCGCATGCCTTCAAAGATTGATTTCCTTTGTTGAATTGCCTGCTTGGTTCACACTAGATGCGATTTAAAATTGTGCTTTTTGTTGGCAATTTCACCATATTTTCTGTAGATTTACCAATGAATTATTGAATTGTCAGTTGTGCTTTGCACTGCGGTTTCTATTGTAGTCTATATATGAAATCGCTACAAAACGCTGAAAAAAGGTAGACAAGAACCACATTTGAAATTGTGCTGCAGCAAATCGATTACGTTAAGACACTCACATCCACATTCATTAGATCCGATATCAGCAACAATTTCAATTCCCAAATCGCACCTGAAATCATGCACCCTGGATGTGACTTGGCCTACGATTTGCATGACATGCGACTTGCAAATCGTATGCCAAGTCGCACCCTATTGTCTGCTATTAGAGCAGACACATGGGTGCGTTTCCGACTTGGATTTCTAAAGTAGTACATGTACTACTTTTGTGGTGATTTGCATAGATATCTGTGTCAGATGTCTTGCAAATCGCAATAAAATCAGCATCTTCACTGTACGTCGCACAATTTCTAAATCGGCTTTGATGTGACCAGGGTGCAAAGCCTTTTTATGTTTGATTTCCTGGGTGTTTTTCCGATTTATGGGAAATGCCGCATACTCGCAAAAGTAAATTGACATTTTTAGTATTGCATGCGAGATGTGGTCATGTGACTGCCTTAACTCATGCGATAATCTGGAGTGAATTGTGCCCATAGGTCCAAGAAATATTGCCAATAGGGTTCCCTTTTACATCCCGTTCAATGTTCTGTTGTATGCTGCACAGGTACACTTCACTGTGGCTTTCTTTCTGACTCTGATTTGTGGGGCCTGTATACCAAGGGTTAACACAGGTGGGAAGAGAATTAATCAGGTGCAAACACTTTCTCTGACCAAATTAATGACAGTGGTGGGTGTGGCCTACCTTATATAAAGAGATGCAGTAGTGGCTGATTTTTTTCCTTGTACAGGCAACATTATTTTTGCAAGTCCTTGTCTGTGGTGGTTTGGGGAGGAAGAGATATTGTGGTGAATTGCCCCAGGCCACACTCACGCTGCGTTTGGATGTGGGCTGTAAATGTTTTGCATGTTCTTCCTTCTAAGGCGTGTTTGTGTGTTAATGTCCAATGATTGTGTGTTTATTATCTTTGCATTGTAATCCTAACACATGTCCATTGCTCTGCTCTTCCAAGTTTGCTTTATTTAGAATGAAATGCAATTTTCAGACAAACATGATGAGAAATGTATGTGTGGGGGATTTGGGGAGGTGGGAGGTGTTATTTTGGCACGTATGCATTTTTATATTGATATTTTGATCTGTAGCTTGTTTTGTGGATAAGCCTAAGTGATTTATATTAACCGTTTGTTTCCTGCTGTAACCTGTGAAAGCACAGTTCATTAGAAGTATAGTCTTTTCGATTGTAAGCTCTTATGAGCAGGACCGTTCTATTTTAGCAACATCAATCCTGCTTTTTTTTATTTTTCATCAAGATATTGAATGTACCTACCTGTTGTTGCTGTCCAAATGTGGAATGTGTATTTGATCAATAAACATTGGGACTATGTATTTTTGGGGGATTATTAAATGTTCTAGTTGAATGTAGCACAGTGGCTAAATGGTTAGCACTTCCACCTGGCAGTACTAGGGTCGTAGGTTCACTGTCAGATCGTGAGGAAAGTACTGCCGAGAACCGGCAGTTGTCAGAGCGAGGATCGGCACCGATCATCAGGGCCACTGATGATCAGTGCCCTGATGATCGGTGCCCAGCAGTACCACCCACAAATTCCGCCCACCTGTGCCCAGCAGTGCGCCCACTAGCTCCGCCCACCTGTGCCCAGCAGTGCACCCACCTGTGCCCAGCAGTGCACCCACCTGTGCCACTCTGCAGTGTCACACACCTGTGCCCAGAAGTGCCACCTACCTGTGCCCAGCAGTGCCACCCACCTCTGCCCACCAGTGCCACCCACCAGTGCCGCCCAGCAGTGCTGCCAGTCAGTGCCACCAGTCAGTGCCCAGCGGTTGTGCCAGTCAGTGCCGCCAGTCAGTGCCCAGCAGTGATGCCAGTCAGTGCCATCTATCAGTACCCATCATCAGTGTCACCTATCAGTGCTGCATATTAGTGCCGCCTATCCGTGACACCTCATTAGTACTGCCTATCAGTGCCGTCTATCCGTGCCACCTCATTAGTACTGCCTATCAGTGCCCTTTAGTGCTGCCTATCAGTGCCCATCAGTGCCGCCTATCAGTGCCCATCAGTGTTGCCTCATCAACGCACATCAGTGAAGGAGAAAAAATACCTGTTTGAAAAATTTTATAATAGAAACAAAGAAACTTTTTTTTTTTCAAATTTTTTGCACTTTTTTAATTTATAGCGCAAAAAGTAAAGCGCCCAGTGGCGATTAAATACCACCAAAAGAAAGCTCTATTTGTGAGAAAAAAATGATCAAAATTTCATATGGGTACAATGTTGCATGACCGCGCAATTGTCAATCAAAATGCGGCAGCGCTGAAAGCTGAAAATTGGCCTGGTAAGGAAGGGGGTATAAGTGCCTGGTAGGCAAGTGGTTAACAGTAATAAATTGGGCCCCCAATTTGTTGACTTTGGGCCTTTACTGCCAAGTATATATTTGCCAATGTCATATACACAGTAGAGCTGCAAGCATACATTCACCAATGCCAAATCCAAAATAGAACTGTAAACATATATTTGTGACTGTTATATACACAATGGAGCCGCATGTAAAATTGCTATGGTGCACAAATAAACGCCAAGATGGCTGTTGGAGGCGCTAGAGCAGCTGTCATACCGGAAATACGTCATGACGTTGGCGAAGGACGTTTCCACACACCCGGAAGTGGTAGTGGGGAGTGTGAGTGGATGGGAGTGTAGTTAGGAGAGTTTAGTGGTAATTTGCAAGTCTATTTTTTAGTTTTGTGAATTGTTCTTTTGTGGAATTCCAGACCACATCTGGACATGGCGAGATCGCTGTTCTCCACCCAGGAGCTGATCCTCATTTGCCGGGGAAACATTACTAATAATTGTTGTATTTTCAGTTAAAAACATGTCCCATTCCTAGATCCATTGAGGTACATAGCAGAGGTTCAAGGTTCTTCCTAACTATACAGGACACAAGCATACACGGGGCCCCATAAAGCATACCTGACAGCCCCCCACCGCCAGAGAAAATTCCCAAATTATATTTATGGTAAAAATACACTAAAAACATTATTAATGGACATAATCCCAACCATATTCCTGTGAAATCTAAATGATAAAACTGTACTGATTTCATAAATAAAGCTGTGTGTAATTGAGGTCTTGGGGCTCATTCACATGGGTGCTGTGGCCTGTAGCACCGCAAACGTCTGCCAGGCATTTGATGAGCGGCACCATAGACTTGAATGGGAGGCTTCAACTCCTCCTGACTCGACAGGAGGCGCCAGTTTTGCCGTGATGCAATGCTAACGCTTCAGTGTGAACAGCGCTGTGTGCTGCCATGTGCAGAATTTTCATAGGCGTTTGAGAAGCGTAAAAAACGCTTCACAAATGCCTGTCTAATGCCTGCTGACAAAGCTAGTGTGAACGCAGCCTTAGAGAAAATAAAGTTGTAATGAAATATAAGGAAAACTGAAAATTTCAAACTTGTCAGAACAAAAGGACGCAGGTAAGATTCACTCCCTTTCTAGTCAGTAGCCAAAATCTTAATTAACTGATCTATATTCCTGGCACTGACAGAACCCTGGAAATTGATCTCCAATTGATTAATCGGGGTTTTGGCACATTTTTTTTTCTATTGGTAAAGTTGGGAAGAAGAAGAATTCCAGTCCGCTATTATATTTTACATGAAAAGTCTTGCGGTTGCAACAATGTATCTATTTGTATCCGAATAAAAACATCTTTATCCGAAATGGATACAATATTGCAACTGCAATACTTTTCATGTAAAATATAATAGCGGAGCTCTCTGCAAGGGACAGAAGTAAAAATGCCGGCCGTAGACGGGACGAAAATCAGACCATTTTTTTGCTGTTGGTGGTAACGTCGGCCGATTGAACGACCGATTATTTTTATTTTTTTTTTAAATTTGTTTTTTTTACATATACTAGGCCCAATTAACCTAACAGCATGTCTTTGGAGCGTTGGCAGAAACACACCCGTGCAGAGAAAGCATGCAAACTGAGATGCAGCCATGACTGGGATTAGAACTCATGACCCAAGTGCTGTAAGTTCTGAGTTCTAACCACTAAGCCACTGTAGGAGACAGAGTTTGAGCTGCAATGTAGAATAGTTATATTGTTTAAAAATAATGATAAAGCGAGCGCTGGTAAAATTATATAGACTACTAAAATGGTATTACACAAGATCAATATAAATATAGGTATAGATATGAAGGTAGCAGCTAGCACTCAGGGTATTGGCAACAGTCCCAAAATAGAAATATGTTAAAATAATAGTGCAGTGCTATAAATGCATGTTATCAATCATCAACGCATGTAAAATCCAAAAAGTGCAATAATTTATTTATTTATTTTAGGTACTTTTATTAGTGCTGTCAATTTATGCAGTGCTTTACACATACAGTATATTGCACATTCAAATCAGTCCCTAACCCTCAAGGGGTGTACAATCTAAGGTCCCTAACTCACATTCATACACTAGGACCAATTTGGACAGGAATCAATATACCTACCAGCATGTCTTTGGAGTGTAGGAGGAAACTGGAGTACTTGGATGAAGCCCATGCAAGAACAGGGAGAACATGCAAACTCCATGCAGGAGGTGCCATGGTCAGGAATCGAACCCATGACCTTTTTACTGCAAGGCAGATGTGCTAACCATTAAGCCACTGTGCTGCCCATTAATGATGATGTAAACTGGTAAATGGTGCTAAAAAAAAGTTCATATAATCATTCCTGAATAATGGAATGTCCTTCGTGTCATAGTACCAACTCAGAGAGTGCCTATGAATGTGGTGTGGTTTATTCGTGATGAACAGTAGTGTATGAACTCGTGAAAGGTAAACCACCCTTGGGACGTGTGTATTACACTATTAAGCACCTTTCTGGCTCCTGTGGCTGAGCTAATTACCATGTGGCTTACCATTTTGGCACCCACCCTGATGGATGGATGGATGGAGCTGGATGACTAACCCATAGCTGCCAGCATACCGCTGCACCCCCAGATGTGTGATGTGTATAACCCATGCGCATTAATACCTTAACATAGAATAGTTACATGATTAAAGAGAAGGAAGCTATATCATTATATTGGGAACTTAGAACTAGACATTCCAAATTATTTGAAATATAAGTCTGAAAACGTTTAACATTTGAAAATAGAATGTATGACATTCATTAGCAAATGCATTAGTTGTCTGATCATTTTGGAGAAACAGCAAAAAAAAAAATTTATAACATAGGTCTACTTTTTATGTTACATTCTGAATATTCTCTTATGCAAACAGGAAAACGCCAACAGTACAAAGCCCGCGCTTGTGCGCCATCTAGCGAACATATCCGGTATTGCACCTAAAAATGTGCCAGACGCGATTCCACATTTACTAATAGTAAAGTAGACGTTCGTCAATGAGATTGCTAGACGCCTCTCAGAAGACTGACAGGTCTTGATTGGTTTCATTGAGTCTGCCTGAATGTTCAGAGTCTGCTGGTAGACTCAAGTCTTAGTAAATCAAGGCCCTAGTGTCACTACCTAATGTACTGTTCTGGTACAGAGCCACCTACTGGCAAAGTAGCTAAGCACACCTGTCTAGAGGAGGAACCCTATCATTCAGACCACAGGCCTTAATTATAAACTTGTCTGATCCACCTAGCAATGGTGGTGAGGGAGGCAGGGAGACCCTTGTAAGAACCCTCAAAAAGAACAAAGAGTGAATCTGATTCCTAAAAGAAGTTGTTGCTTCTCATCACATGCATAATGTCCATTTCTTTTGCCACTTCACAGTACATTGAGGATAAGTAATGAAGAACAATATCCTTAGATCATTATGACTGGGACATCCAAAAGCAGTCCAAATGAGGGATGGGCAACATCATAAACGCCAACAATCCCACAAAACAAACATGTCAGAACTGACATGATCTGACAGACTCATAAAACGACTTGTTGCACTTTAGTTCTCAAAATGGAATCAAAAGAAGCCTGAACATCAACCTGGCAGAACTTAAACATGTGAACAGAAGTCCAGGCAGCCGGAACATGTCGCTGTGAGGCTGCATGTAGCAGGAGCTCAAGGAGCCTGCCGATGGATGGATGAAGTGAACGCTGCCTAGGTCTCATGCTACATGAAATTAATACAAAAGCCTCTTACTGTAAAGCCTTCGCCCTGGGAAGCTGGTTGGCATCCATGGCTCCTTGTGCGGTCCCCGCTGGGATCGCGGGCCTGAGACGTAGGTTGTGGCGGCTGCAGTCCCGGGCTGGAGGAGACGCCATAGAGCCGGTGCAGCCTATCTATTGGAGCACAGGCGGCAGCGGTGGAAGCAGGTGGAACCCAGAGATCCTGGTGACCTGGGACCAGGAGGTGGCGGCAGACGAGGGGAGTGAAGGACGTCCAGGTGACCACCCACTTGACAGTTCCAAAACACCTGGGAGAGTGGTGGGGCTCTGTGGACAAAGAGGGGGTCGAGCACTGGAAGAGAGTCTCTCCCCTACCACCAGGGCAGCATCTCTGGGAGACCGGGGACCCTGAAAACACTTACTGAGTCTCACTTAAAGGCCTCCCCACAGAAATAACTGTATTTTCATGAAACCGGATCTGAGACCCTGCTGAGCACAGGAGAGCGCACTGAGATAGAAGTCTCTGTACCTGGAGCACAGTTGGGGATGGTGAGTTGCCTTAGTCCATGGCAGAACATTTAAAGTTTCTGTTAGTGCTGATTTTTTTTAATATTGCAGTAGTGGGGGGGGGGGGGGGGGCAGGGAAATTATATATATATATTGGGTGTTTTCAGAAAGGGGTGGAACTGTTGAACATTTAATTTGCCCCTAAAGTCACAAAATTGTACAGAAGAACAGTATACATATGAACCTTTCAGGGGATGAGTATGAATATACCTGTGTATTAATAGAAAAGTAGCAGGAGAGCCAAAAAGGTATAAAGAGTAGATCAGTTAAAGGAGGGGGTTCAAAAACCGCCCAACCGAATGCAAATGCTAGTACAATTAAAAAATATGCCCCTTCAGGAGAGAAGTCCGCAGAATCCAACCCGGGAAAAACAAGAAGGAACTAGAAAATCTGATGGAGATCAATCTAGATTGTCATTTGGGTCTCAGGACAAAGTGTCAAGGAACAACAAGAGCTATGTCACAAATAGCTATAAAAACTGAGATGGTGGAAATGTTTACGAAACTGGAGATGTCCATGAAAAATGAGATGGTGGTATAACGCAATGATTTAGGTCGAATACTAATGTGAGTGGAAGAAGTAGAGGGGAGAATGGAGACACATGCTCAACTAATCAATAAATTAGAAATGCAGGTGGAGGAGATGCGTAGAGAACAGAGAAGGCTCATTTAAATTGGAAGACCAAGAGAACCATGACAGAAGAAATAACCTAAGGATCCAGGGCCTACCAGAAGAAGAGCAAGGAGAGGATCTACACGATAAAATAAAGACAGTGTTTAATCCAATAATGATAAGACCAGTGACAGAATAGTGTAAAATGAAAGAGTACATAGGATTAGAAGGCCGCAAAGAGTGTCGGCGGAAAGCCCCAGAGATGTGCGATTTCATCACTAAGAAGCAGGGGCGGGCTGACAACTCATGGGGCCCCCGGGCAATAGAGGAACATGGGGCCCCTGTGTCCTTGCCCAAACTCAAAAAAGCCTATGAAAAAGGTACCAGGGGCATCTCATGGGGCCTCCTACTGACCCCGGGCCCTCGGGCAGTGCCCGAGTTTCCAAATGGTCAGTCCGCCCCTGCTACGAAGACAGAGAAAGAATATGGAAACGTTTGCGTGACACCACCAACATAATATATGAGGAAACAAAGTTGCATATCTTTGCTGACATTGCATCAGAGACACTAGCTAGAAGAAGATCTTTGAAACCGCTGTTGGAGCAGATGAAGGAGAAAAAAGTTCAATATAACTGGGGCTTTCAAGCATGCCTGATTGGATTGAAAGTCGGAAAATCGGCAAGGTTGAGTTTCCCAGAAGACTTAATTGACTTTTGCAAAAAATTAGACGTACAGAAAATGGACCTTGAAGGGTGGTCAGAGGAGCCTAAAGAGAGTGTAGGGCTGGGGACAGGAAAGTGGCAGCGGGTATCTAAGAAGAAGAGGTAGGAAGACATGGGGTGGGGGGGGTTAGGGCGAGAGGCCAGGGAAGGGAGAAGAGGAGAATTCCTACGTTTCTCCTAGAGCTGGGAGGTTTTTTTTCTACTCCTCCTCTCTCCGCCACCCCCTGGTCCTCCTCCGGCTGCACCATGGCTCCTTTGCCCTCGGTCCCCCCCTCCATGGTTGAGAAAACAGGGGGGGGTGATGAAGGGGTAGAGGGAATTTTGATCTGGTTGGTCACTCGGAGGCTAAACATGCTGTTAAACTCTGAATTGACCAATGTTACAAGCTAGGGATCAGCATGGGCATGTGTGTTTAAAGTCTCACCCCAAAATAGAAATCGTTAGTGGAAATGATCCACGACAGATTCCAGGGCAATACGTAGGCCACAGGCGTTTTAGGGGTAAGATAAGTAGGGGGAGGGAAGGAAAGTGGGGGGAATGTTGTAGGTGGGGGGTGTTTTGGGGGAGGGGGGAGAAGGTCCACGTCTTAAGTTGCCTATATCTATGTTCCTTTGATGGGAAATCTGGTAAGGAAGTGAAATAACATCAGAAATGAGCTTGATTAAGCTTATGACCTATAACGTGAAGGATTAAACTCTCAAAAAGACATAAAATACTTAGGTAAATTCACCAATAGAAATTCTCCATAGATGTAGTGTTTCTACAAGAGACACACATGATACAAATGTTAAGTTATATGCAAAGTATTATCCAATGTGGTACTATGCTGATTCTCCAATAAAAATGGCCAAAGGAGTAGCAATCGGGTTTTCTAACAATGTTAGTTTCATCCTGGAGGGGAGACTAGAGAAACCAGAGGGTCGGTTTCTATTCCTGAGGGGAACATTACAAGGATTTGAATGCACGCTAGTGAATATCTACTGTCTGAACAAAAACCAAGTAACATTTTTGAAGGGTGCATTAAGAAAACTTTCTGAATTTAAAAAAGGTAGTCTGGTTGTGGCAGGAGATTTTAATATACTGTATGTCTGGATCCACAGTTGGATACGTCATTAGGTATGCAGAGAGGGGGTGACAGGAAATTAAAATTATTGAAGAGGTTGTTATATCAATGTCAATTGACTGACACCTGGGAGAGTGACACATCCAAGAGAAAGAGAATACACCTTCTTCTCTCCAGTACATGGATCATATGCACAACTGGATTATATAATGATCAAGCATAAACAACTAGAGTCGTTGGTTAGTTCCAATATAAAGGTTACGACTATTTCTGATCATGCTCCTGTCACAATGAGACTACGGGTAGGAGGGGAACGGAATAAAACAACTATGTGGAGATTAAATGGGATGCTGATACAAGATCCTGAAATAGAGAAAAGGCAAAGGCAGGAAACAGAGCAATTTTTTGAGCTCAACGAGACTAAGGAGGTTTCGGAGGCCAAAATATGGAGGCACACAAAATATATACCAGGGGGAATACTGATTTCGATAGGGGAAGAAAAAAAGGAAGCTACCAGGGGAAAAAAGATGGCGATGGAGAAGCTTCATAAGTTATAACAGTCACATAAAAAGAAGAGAGGTATACATCAGAAGATGATTTTTAAAAGAGAAGAATTAAAAGATCTAATGGAACAGGAATCGAGAAGGATACTCAACATGGTATCAGAAGAAAGATATCAGTGGGAGAATAGACCAGGAAAACACTTAATGAGGAGACAAAAAGGAAAAAAAAAATCTAAGAATTTTATAGAAAAAATTAAAGATGGAAAAAGAGAAACGGCGTACTCCACCACTGACATATGAAGATTTTTAGAATAACAACGTTTCATATTAGTTTTTTTATCCCCAGTTTAATAGGTTAATCATTCATACTTGGACAACTTTTCTGTTGTACTTAGGAAGGAGAAAAATAACCATTACCTTAATAATAACAATTTAAATAGATTTATTCAACTGAAACAATAACATTAGAGAATACAGTCATGGCCGAAATTGTTGGCACCCTTGATATTTCTCCAGGAAATCATGTATTTCTCACGAAACGTATTGCATTAACACATGTTTTGCTATACACATGTTTATTCCCTTTGTGTGTATTGGGACAAAACAAAAAAAGGGAGGAAAGAAAGCAAATTCGACATAATGTCACACAAACCTCCAAAAATGGGCTGGACAAAAGTATTGGCACCCTTTCACAACTGCGGATAAATAAGAATGTTACAAGCATGTGATGCTCCTGTAAACTCACCTGGGGCAAGTAACAGGTGTGGGCAATATAGAAATCACACCTGAAAGCAGATAAAAAGGAGAGACGTTCACTTAACCTTTGCATTGTGTGTCTGTCTGTGCCACACTAAGCATGGACAACAGAAAGAGGAGACGAGAACTGTCTGAGGACCTGAGAACCAAAATTGTGGCAAAATATCAACAATCTCAAGGTTACAAGTCCATCTCCAGAGAACTAGATTTGCCTTTGTCCACAGTGCGCAACATTATCAAGAAGTTTGCAACCCATGGCACTGTAGCTAATCTCCCTGGTCGTGGACGGATGAGGAAAATTGATGAAAGATTGCAACGCAGAATAGTCCGGATGGTGGATAAGCAGCCCCAAACATGTTCCAAAGACATTCAAGCTGTCCTGCAGGCTCAGGGAGCATCAGTGTCAGCGCGAACTATCCGTCGACATTTAAATGAAATGAAACGCTATGGCAGGAGACCCAGGAGGACCCCACTGCTGACACAGAGACATAAAAAAGCAAGACTACAGTTTGCCAAAATGTACTTGAGTAAGCCAAAAGCCTTCTGGGAAAACGTCTTGTGGACAGATGAGACCAAGATAGAGCTTTTCGGTAAAGCACATCATTCTACTGTTTACCGAAAACGGAATGAGGCCTACAAAGAACAAAACACAGTACCTACGGTAAAATATGGTGGAGGTTCAATGATGTTTTGGGGTTGTTTTGCTGCCTCTGGCACTGGGTGCCTTGACTGTGTGCAAGGCATCATGAAATCTGAGGATTACCAAAGGATTTTGGGTCGCACTGTAGGGCCCAGTGTCAGAAAGCTGGGTTTGCGTCCAAGATCCTGGGTCTTCCAGCAGGACAATGACCCCAAACATACGTCAAAAAGCACTCAGAAATGGATGGCAAAGAAGCGCTGGAGAGTTCTGAAGTGGCCAGCAATGAGCCCAGATCTAAATCCCATTGAACACCTGTGGAGAGATCTTAAAATTGCTGTTGGGAAAAGGTGTCCTTCCAATAAGAGAGACCTGGAGCTGTTTGCAAAGGAAGAGTGGTCCAAAATTCCGGGTGAGAGGTGTCAGAAGCTTATTGATGGTTATAGGAAGCGACTGATTTCAGTTATGTTTTCCAAAGGGTGTGCAACCAAATATTAAGTTAAGGGTGCCAATACTTTTGTCCAGCCCATTTTTGGGGTTTTGTGTGACATTATGTCATATTTGCTTTTCTGCCTCTGTTTTATATTTGTTCCAATACATACAAAGGGAATAAACATGTGTATAGCAAAACATGTGTTAATGCAATACCTTTTTTGTGTGAAATACTTGATTTTCAGGAAAAATATCAAGGGTGCCAACAATTTCGGCCATGACTGTATGTTATTTGCTTAAACAAACATCCATGTTTGTTAACTAATTTGGCTAAACAAAATATATATATATTAAGAAACTTAGACTGTCAGCCCCTTCCTCCTCACACTTAGTTTCACTTTCTTCTTGTGAACATCTATTCCATTCCAAACAATCAGAAAAATATTGTTTCTATTCTATTCACTGAACTTCTTGAAACTTAGCACTGAAGTGGTTGATTCTGTATTCATAGGTTTGCAGAAGTTAGGATTAAGGTCTTTTTCTTAACTCTGTTCATGTTATAACATTTTTGCTGTGAAGAAGAGGCATGTGATCTCCGCTAAGTCAAATTCAGTTTTGAGAACTGCAAAATAAACCAAGCATCTGTGATAATATCTTGTAGGCAGAGAAACTGCCCAATAATCTTACAAAAACCGCTGGAAGAGCATGACATTGTGAATGGATTAATGTAATTTATTTACCAAAAAAAATTAAATGTATACAGCCTTATTCTACATAATTAAAAAACTAATCTTTATTTCATGATGGAATAACCTTTGGATGGTAATATATTTTCCTCAAAAAGCATTTTATTAAAAAAAATCCGATTTAAATAAAACAAATCCGATTTAAATAAAACAAATCCGATTTAAATAAAAAAAATCTGATTTTTTTATTTTTTTTTTAAAAATCATAGATTTTTATCCACCCTGACTTTGGTTTATATGGGCAAATAAGAAACCGAGAATAAAGTATGAGGTACTGTGTAGGGCAAAATGGAATGGGGGATTGGGCCTGCCTAATTATAGGAAATATTATTTATCGGTGATATTATCACGAATTGTAGGTTGGACATATAATTCACAAGGGAAATGTTGGGTAAACATGGAAGGGACTCTGAGTAGGGCACAATTAGAGAAGATTATTTTGATGCCACATAGATTTTGTATATTGGATGTGAATACTAGTCCGTTGACCAGGAATGTTTTAAGAGTTTGGGATATAATATAAAAGCAAAAGGGGTGAAAATATAATTGAATACTGACTCCCCTGGTGGGAACGTAGTATTTCCCCCCAGGGAAGGATAATATTTCTGGGAAATGGATTAAAGATAAAAACGCATGTTTGACAAATATATTGGATAAAAAGGAAATTGTACAGTTTTCAAGACTAAAAGAAGAAAAAATAATCATTTTTCACATTAGACGAGTGGCGATATTGTCAATTAGGTCATTTTGTTTCAATGCTCCCACAACCACTGAGGACATCAGAGGATCTGTACCCATTTGAAAAGTTGTTAAAATGTACCAAAACAATCTACCTCTAGGATTTATAAGATCCTTGTGGATATGGAAGGAGTTGATCCTCCCCTGTTCTTGGAGAAATGGAAAAAAGGAGCTTGGCACAGAACTGAATGAGCAACAAAAAAATAAAATACAGGCATACCTCGGTTTACGAATGTAATTCTTTCTGCGGGACTTTTCGTATAGCGAAAAATTTGTAAACTGAAACGCTGTTTCCCATAGGAATGCATTGAAAATAAATTAATCCGTTCCGGAGGTCAGAAAAAAGTAAACACTACTAAAATACTGCAGGAGTTATTTTATCAAGTCATGTGGTATTTTGTAGTGACAACCATGTGTTAATGTTTCAGCTGTCAGCGGGGTTTCCCATTGACAGCTGAATGTAAAAGAAAGAATTGCCGGCAATTAAAAAAAAATAATTTAAAAAACGGCGTGGGGTCCCCCCTTCTATACATACCAAGCCCTTCGGGTCTGGTATGGATTTTGAGGGGAACTCCCACACCAAAATTTAAAAAAAAATGGCGTGGGGGTCCCCCCAAAATCCATACCAGACCTTATCCGAGCATGAACCCACAAGGAGGTGGGGCCACACGCGTGATGTCACTGGGTGGCCCTGACCCTTACATATTTAAGAACTGTCAAGCCAGCTCACAGGCAGACAGTCGGGAGCCATCATCGGGAGTGGAGGCTTTTTTTTTAGATTGTTTTTTCAGGTCAGCGGTGGACATCGTGATTGACATTGGATGTTCTGCGGGGGACATTCTTTTAGTTTTTTCTTTTAATAAAGGACTTGTCAAAAACCATATCCTGTCATTTTTCACACTACATTTTTTGTGAATGAGTAACGGGACCATGTACCCCATACTCATTTACATGAGGGGATCTGGGGGCCCCTTGTTAAAAGTGGGGTTCCAGATTCCGATAAGCCCCCTGCCCGCAGACCCCCACAACCACCAGCCAGGGTTGTGGGGAACAGGCCCTTGTCCCCATCAACATGGGGACAAGGTGCTTTGGGGGGGGAGCCCCCCTGCCCCAAAGCAGCCCCCCATGTTGGGGTCATGTGGCCTGGTATGGTTCAGGAGCTTGCTCACCCCCCCCTTTCCTGACCTGCCGGGCTGCATGCTCGGATAAGGGTCTGGTATGGATCTTGGGGGGGGCCCACGCCATTTTTTTTTTTTTTTAATTTTGGCGTGGGGGTTCCCCTCAAAGCCCATACCAGACCCGAAGAGCTTGGTATGAATGGAGTGGGGACCCCACAACATTGTTTTATTTATTATGGCGCCGGCTTTTAAACATAATTACCGTTTTTTTTTTTCTTCACTATAGCTCGGAGATTCAGCTGTCAGTTTCCCCCCAGCTAAAAGAAAGTTTCCTTTTAGTTTATTTCCCCAAGTTAAAAGACACAATGTTTCCTTTTAGTTTCTTAAAATAAACAAAGTTTCCTTTAACTCAAAGGAAAGTGACAGCTAATTCTGTGAGCTATAGTGAAGGAAAAAAAAAACCACACAATTGCATTTAAAAATATCGGCACTGACATACAATTCGTATTGCGAAAAAAAATTATAAAAAAATTTGTAAAACAAGGCATTATTCTCAAAGGATTTTCATTCGTAAACTGAAAATTACGTTAACCGAGGCGTTCGTAAGCCGAGATACACCTGAATTTAAATTAGCACGAGGTGATGAATATGAGCACAGTTGAAATGAATTACGAATATTTGGCAAGATGGTAAATTACACCGAGTGTGGCACATAAACAACAATTAGATGTTCACCTTTATGTTGCAGAGGTTGTAGGAATAAGGGAACAATGGCACATATATGGTGGGAATGTCTTAAAATACAGGAGTATTGGCAGGAAATAATCAACATATTCAGAAGATATTTGGGATCACCATACACACCCATGAGTGTGTTTCTCGAACAATGACATCCATCATACTGTTCAGCTCCTCCCCTGTCTTTTCCCCTCTAAATTCCTTTTAATTTCCCTTAAAGGAGGAAGACCCCCCTTTAAGCAGGAGACCCCTTCCGTCCATCCAGCTGTAGGAGACCTCTGACTACCTGGATCTGCTTTGGATTAGCTCTGCATCCTTAAGGGAAGATCAACCCACTTTGACCGGACCAGTTCTCTCCTTGATTGAGGATCTATGGGCTTTGATGCATACCGCTTACTTACATCTGTCTTCTGGTGAGTGCGCATTTCTGCTTTTCTTCACGGACCGCCACCATTGATTTTCTACTTGTCATCTGGCACGTTTTTATGAATAGACTTTAGTGGACTTTCTTTCAGACTTTATTACCTAGCGCTGCACTTTTGTTGATATTACTCTGTTTAAGTATTTTTAGTTGCTTAGAGTGCTTAGCTGCTTTTTTGGATTAGCGCTCACTCTTTTATTATTATATACATATTATTTACACCACTGTTGGTTCTCCTTTAAAACTCTTTTCTGAGAGGGTCTTACTGATCTCCTGTCTTTTGGCTCAAAATGTATAAGACCTGTAAGACGGCAACAGGCTATACATTTATTTTTCGGATTTACCATGGAAAATATAGTCACGTGGAGCCCCCCGGATGCCCAGACTACATGGGGAGCAGGGGCAAGATAGTTTGGGACTTGGTGTCACCCTTTTTCCATATGAGGTACCATTTATACATGGACAATTTTTATTCAAGCGTGCCACTATTTAGACAAATTTGGATTTGGTGCATGTGGCACCGTGCGACCTAACCGTCGGGGCTTCCCCCACCCATCTTAAGGGGAAAAGCCTGCTTGAAAAATTATGAATTGCTCTTCAACAACCAGATGATGAAGCCATACTTAGTTTCCCTTAAAGCCAGGCACTGGTACAAAAAAGTGTCTGTATATTTATTTCAATTGGCTCTGTACAATGCTTTTGTGCTTTACAAAGCAAAGGAAGAAGTAGACCCATCCTAAAATTCCAGGAAGAGGTCATAATGCCCATTTTGTATCCAAAAGGTGCTGTGGCCCAATCCCCCAATCCAGATGCAGTGAGCCGGCTGCATGCATTTTCCTGATGCCATTCCAGGTACCCCAACCCAAAAGTCACCCCCAAAAAAAGTTGCGTTTGTAGCAAACATGGAATTAGGCATGACACCTGCTTTTTTTGTTCCTCTTTTCCTGGCCAACCTGGTCTCTGCCTCAAGGACTGCATCCGTCGCAGTCATACACTAGGGAGGCATTAGTACAGGGTACAGCATGGCACAGTCCAAGGCAAATAAATACACAGGGTCTTGAAAGATGTTAGGTAGTCAGGAAACTGGCTATCGTATTTTGAGAGACCCTAATATCTGCTTGATACAGTTTAAAAAAAAAAAAAGGAAAAAAAAACAAAATAAAGTAGAAAAAATTTTTAAAAATACAAAAACAGTTGTCATTTTATTGAGTTACTGCTTTATTGTTAACCTTTCCTGTTTTCTTTGCAGGAATGCCATTCAGCTGCAACACTGATCTGTTTATTCTGACAGTAACAGGGTCTTACTCTCAGAATATACAGTGTGTGCAGCGCAGTTGGATGAGATTTTTCATCCGCAGTTAAAAAAGAACATATATGCCCATGCAGGGCTTAAAATTTCAAGTCCTGAGCTACTAGCCAGGCCTTAAGAGTTACTCGCCACCAACAAACACACACAAACAGAGTCACCTGTAAACACACACAGACATGTACATATACACACACACATGCACAGAGACACATGTATACACACACAGGCACGTACAGACACGCATACACACAGATAAATGTACACACGCACAGACACATGTACACGCGCACATACACGCAGACACATGTGCAGTGGGGATCGAAGGTTTGGGCACCCCAGCTAAAAATTTGTATTAATGTGAATAAAGAAGCCAAGGAAAGATGGAAAAATCTCCAAAAGGCATCAAATTACAGATTAGACATTCTTATAATATGTCACCAAAAGTTAGATTTTATTTCCATCATTTACACTTTCAAAATAACAGAAAACAAAAAAATGGTGTCTGCAAAGGTTTGGGCACCCTGCAGAATTTATAGCATGCACTTCCCCCTTTGCAAAGCTGAGACCTGAAAGTGTCATGGATTGTTCTCAATCATCGTCTGGGAAGACCAGATGATGTCAATCTCAAAGGTTTTAAATGCCCAGACTCATCTGACCTTGCCCCAACGATCAGCACCATGGGATCTTCTAAGCAGTTGTCTAGAAAACTGAAACTGAAAATAGTTGACGCTCACAAAGCTGGAGAAGGCTATAAGAAGATAGCAAAGCGTTTTCAGATGTCAATATCCTCTGTTCGGAATGTAATTAAGAAATGGCAGTCATCAGGAACAGTGGAAGTTAAAGCAAGTTAAAACAAAAAAATGGCGTCTGCAAAAGTTTGGGCACCCTGCAGAGTTAATATCTTGTACTGCCCCCTTTGGCAGGTATCACAGCTTGTAAACGCTTTTTGTAGCCAGCCAAGAGTCTTTCAATTCTTGTTTGAGGTATCTTTGCCCATTCTTCCTTACAAAAGTCTTCCAGTTCTTTGAGATTTCTGGGCTGTCTGTCACGCATTGCTCTTTTAAGGTCTATCCATAGATTTTCAATTATGTTGAGGTCAGGAGATTGTGAAGGCCATGGCAAAACCTTCAGTTTACGCCTCTTGATGTAATCCCCCGTGGATTTCGAGGTGTGTTTAGGATCATTATCCATTTGTAGAAGCCATCCTCTCTTTAACTTCAGCTTTTTCACAGATGGCATCAAGTTACCATCCAAAATTTGCTGAAATTTTATTGAACCCATTTCTCCTTCTACTCGTGAGATGTTCCTTGTGCCACTGGCTGCAACACAACCCCAAAGCATGATTGATCCAACCCCATGCTTAACAGTTGGACAGAGGTTCTTTTCATTAAATTCTGTGCCTTATTCTCCAAACGTACCTTTGCTCATTCCGGCCAAAAAGTTCAATTTTAACCTCATCGGTCCACAGAACTTGTTTCCAAAATGCATCAGGCTTGTCTATATGTTCATTTGCAAAGTTCAAACGATGATTTTTGTGGTGAGGACGTAGAAGAGGTTTTCTTCTGATGACTCTTCCATGAAGACCATATTTGTACAAGTATCTCTTTATAGTGGAATAGTGTACCACAACTCCAGTGTCTGCCAGATCTTTCTGGAGGGATCGTGCAGTCAAACGTGGGTTTTGAATTGTTTTTCTCACAATCCTGCGAGCTGTTCTGTCTGATATTTTTCTTGGTCTTCCAGATCTTGCTTTAACTTCCACTGTTCCTGATGACTGCCATTTCTTAATTACATTCCGAACAGAGGATATTGACATCTGAAAACGCTTTGCTATCTTCTTATAGCCTTCTCCAGCTTTGTGAGCGTCAACTATTTTCAGTTTCAGTTTTCTAGACAACTGCTTAGAAGATCCCATGGTGCTGATCGTTGGGGCAAGGTCAGATGAGTCTGGGCATTTAAAACCTTTGAGATTGACATCATCTGGTCTTCCCAGACGATGATTGAGAACAATCCATGACACTTTCAGGTCTCAGCTTTGCAAAGGGGGAAGTGCATGCTATAAATTCTGCAGGGTGCCCAAACCTTTGCAGACACCATTTTTTTGTTTTCTGTTATTTTGAAAGTGTAAATGATGGAAATAAAATCTAACTTTTGGTGACATATTATAAGAATGTCTAATCTGTAATTTGATGCATTTTTGGAGATTTTTCCATCTTTCCTTGGCTTCTTTATGCACATTAATACAAATTTTTAGCTGGGGTGCCCAAACTTTCGATCCCCACTGTACATGCATACACAGACACATGTACATGCATACACAGACACACACAATCACACACACACACCCCTATAAAAAGTTGCAGTACTTCATTTTTCACTCACAGAGCCAGGTACTGCACTCTAGGGGGAGGCAGAGAGCACAGCACACACTCCTTCCTTTGCTTTCACTGCGCTCAGCTATTGAGTGACAATGACAGATCCGGCCAGAGCTCCGAGCCTGCTCAGCAAGATGGCCCTGAGGGACACACTCGCCCCCACCATAATTTCCACTCGCCATTGGCGAACAGGCGAGTGGAAATTTCAAGACCTGTGCCCAAGCATGGGGGCCTGGGGTGGTCAGTGGATGGATCACCCCTATGCTTCGGCACATATTTTTAAAAAAAATTTGCCAGAGATTTCTTCTTCCACATAAATCGATGTGAATAGAGGCATCTGTTAGGTTCTTTTTTTTTTTTTTTTTTTGTTTAGTTCACGGGCTGACCGAAAAAAAAAAAAGCATTTCATTTATGCCCACCATTAGAAGTGGGTGGACTCAGGGTGGTATATTCTAATGGTGGGCATACCACACACTTTTTATGGCATAGATTTCTTCTCTTTTTTTCATTCAGCCCACAGGCTGCATCAAAAAAAAAAAAAAGAAAAAGAACATAACATACAGTCAGGTCCATAAATATTGGGACATTGACACAATTCTAACATTTTTGGCTCTATACACCACCACAATGGATTTGAAATGAAACGAACAAGATGTGCTTAAACTGCAGACTGTCAGCTTTAATTTGAGGGTATTTACATCCAAATCAGGTGAACGGTGTAGGAATTACAACAGTTTGCATATGTGCCTCCCACTTGCTAAGGGACCAAAAGTAATGAGACAGAATAATAACCATAAATCAAACTTTCACTTTTTAATACTTGGTTGAAAATCCTTTGCAGTCAATTACAGCCTGAAGTCTGGAACGCATAGACATCACCAGACGCTGGGTTTCATCCCTGGTGATGCTCTGCCAGGCCTCTACTGTCTTCAGTTCCTGCTTGTTCTTGGGGCATTTTCCCTTCAGTTTTGTCTTCAGCAAGTGAAATGCATACTCAATCGGATTCAGGTCAGGTGATTGACTTGGCCATTGCATAACATTCCACTTCTTTCCCTTAAAAAACTCTGGTTGCTTTTGCAGTATGCTTTGGGTCATTGTCCATCTGCACTGTGAAGCGGCGTCCAATGAGTTCTGAAGCATTTGGCTGAATATGAGCAGATAATATTGCCCGAAACACTTCAGAATTCATCCTGCTGCTTTTGTCAGCAGTCACATCATCAATAAATACAAGAGAACCAGTTCCATTGGCAGCCATACATGCCCACACCATGACACTACCACCACCATGCATCACTGATGAGGTGGTATGCTTAGGATCATGAGCAGTTCCTTTCCTTCTCCATACTCTTCTCTTCCCATCACTCTGGTACAAGTTGATCTTGGTCTCATCTGTCCATAGGATGTTGTTCCAGAACTGTGAAGGCTTTTTTAGATGTCGTTTGGCAAATTCTAATCTGGCCTTCCTGTTTTTTAAGCCTACCAATGGTTTACATCTTGTGGTGAACCCTCTGTATTCACTCTGGTGAAGTCTTCTCTTGATTGTTGACTTTGACACACATACACCTACCTCCTGGAGAATGTTCTTGATCTGGCCGACTGTTGTGAAGGGTGTTCTCTTAACCAGGGAAAGAATTCTTCGGTCATCCACCACAGTTGTTTTCCGTGGTCTTCCGGGTCTTTTGGTGTTGCTGAGCTCACCGGTGTGTTCCTTCTTTTTAAGAATGTTCCAAGCAGTTGTTTTGGCCACGCCTAATGTTTTTGCTATCTCTCTGATGGGTTTGTTTTGTTTTTTCAGCCTAATGATGGCTTGCTTCACTGATAGTGACAGCTCTTTGGATCTCATCTTGAGAGTTGACAGCAACAGATTCCAAATGCAAATGGCACACTATAAATGAACTCTGGACCTTTTATCTGCTCATTGTAATTGGGATAATGAGGGAATAACACACACCTGGCCATGGAACAGCTGAGAAGCCAATTGTCCCATTACTTTTGGTCCCTTAACAAGTCGGAGGCACATATGCAAACTGTTGTAATTCCTACGCCGTTCACCTGATTTGGATGTAAATACCCTCAAATTAAAGCTGACAGTCTGCAGTTAAAGCACATCTTGTTTGTTTCATTTCAAATCCATTGTGGTGGTGTATAGAGCCAAAAATGTTAGAATTGTGTCGATGTCCCAATATTTATGGACCTGACTGTATATGCCCAACAAGGACCAGCGGTGTACTGGTACATCAGTGGATTTTAAGTGGTTACACCAAGATGATGCCAGTATCACACTGGTATAATCCTGGTAATGTTTTTTTCAACCGGCGATTGCCATTCATGTAAAAGCAATCCTAGTGGCTAATTAACTGCAGGATTGCTTTTTAAAGTAGCGAGAGGAGATGCACCCCCCCACCCCCCACTGCCTTCCATGACTTTCTTGGGAGGTCCCATGCCTGAGAATGCAGCCGGCATTTCCGCTAACTGACCATAGAGCATATTAGAGACAGGAATGGGACCAATCATCTCTATAGTCTAAGAAACCAGAAGCTACGAGCATTTCATCACTTCGGTTGCATCGGATATAAACAGCGTCATTTTTAGGGATCTGGTCACACTGATCTTGATAAGATCAGATGATTTAGGTGCAGAGGAGATATCTAGAGTCTAAGAGACCCCAGATTTCTCAGAAAAGAATACCTGTCACTGCCTATTGCTATAACAGGGGATGTTTACATTCCCTGTGATAACAATAAAAGTGTTAAAAAAAATATGAAGGGGCAGTGTAAAAAAAAAAAAAATCAGTACAGCACCCCCCGTCCTCACGCAGGTGTATGCACCATGCATGTTATGTATCGCCACAAATGTCATATCAAGGGCAGTAATTCTAGCACTAGACATCCTGTGTAAATCTTAAAGTGGTAGCCTGTAAAGGCTTTTAAAGCTTTCCCTATGGATATACAAAAAGTATGTAGTTTGTCACCGTTTCCCAGTTTTAAAGCATGTCATGTTTGGTACCTATTTACTTGGCATAACATCATCTTTTATATTTAATCAAACAATTGGCAAATATATTGTGCTATTGTGCATTAAAATTTAAGAAAAGCGCATTTGTTTGAAAAATCTGACCGCAGTTTCTCCAGTATTGAGGACTATTGTCAGGGGAAAAAACAAGGAAGCCCTGGCAAATGTGCCAATGCTCAATATGTCCGTGCCAATGCTGCTCAATTTGGCCACGCCAATTCGCGCAAAAATTCACAGACGGGCGGCATATAATCGCGCATTCCTGTGCCCAAAATCACACCGGCACACGCAGGGCGTGATAATTACTGATGCTCAGTGGCCTTTATAAGGACTGCAGCTCTGCTCAATAATTGCTGGATCATCAGCCCCCTGTTCCTGTTTATACTGCTGAGAACCCGCTACCGACCAGGCTTGACCCTGACCTTGCTTTGGCTCTCTTGCTGGCTCTCTACCCCGCCTTGATCCTGACCTTGCTCCTGTCTGCTGCTCTGTGTATGACCCCAGCTTGATCCCGACCTTGCTCCGGTCTGCTGCTCTGTAAATGATCCTGACCTTGCTCCTTTCCGCTGTTCCGTACTGACCCTGGCTCTGGCTACTGACTATTCTACTCATACTCCAGGATTCACATGTCCTCTGGAGAAACTCCTCCTGCATCTGGAGCACCCACAGGTTCCGTCTGGTCAGGCATCACCAAGCAGCAACACCCCTGGCAACCCGTGCTTCTTTGGGCACTGCACCTCCTGTTACCACCTCCAGGGGTGCACTGCACTTAGCCATAAAGGGAGCCCTGTCTCTATTCCAGCCTCCAGACAGGTACTGTCAGCAAGCGCGATGGCGCACTGATCTGCGCATGCACAGAACACCAATGCGCCCTAATCCGCTGGCGCTAGGACCTGGGCGGCAGCGGGTGGCGCATGCGCACTCACGTTTGCGCGCCTGGCACCAATGATGGCGCAGGGCACCCTATTTAAACCAGCCCAGCACAGACACTAGTTGCAGTATGGTCTAATTATCCTGTTCCTGTGTATCTGCTGATTGACTTGTTGCCGACCCTACATGATCCTGACCTCTGCTGACTATCTCCTGCTCTGACCCCTGGCTCGTTTGACTTCTCTCCTGGATACTCCTATTGATCTGAACTCCTGTTACCGAACCCGGCGAGTGACCTGACTACTCTTTGCCTGCTGCCTTGTACTACGCTGCTCCCACTGTTACCGAACCAGCTCGTCTGACCACGCCCACTACTCTGCCATCCATCAGTCCTGCACGGATCCGGGTATCACTACGCAGACCTTTCCGCCTCTTCACATCAGGCTCTCTACCTGTATATACCTCTGGCGGATCCCTCTACCACAGGCGGGTGTACTCAGGGGCCGCGACCTGGTCACTGTCTGCTCCAAGTCCATCCCCACCATCAGGGGCCCTGGTGAACAAGCAGACTGAGGCTTAGACTCCGCTCTCTGGGAAGTCCTGTCCTGTGGATTGCTAGAGGCACCGTCAGGCGGTGTCTGACAGGTACTGTATGTGACATCTATATTGTTCTGAGAATTTGGTAAGGAGTTAGATACTATCTTGTGGAAATTTTGTGCGTTAGCTCCCAAAGGTTAAACACATCTAGTAGCTGAAAACACATTCGCAAATGCACATTCCCACTGCTCATTAGAGATTTCAGTCTCTAAGTCTTTTTCCCAACTTGATTAAGGGAGTAGTCTTGTTAAATTCTGATTTACATTGTAGAATGTTATAAAATAAGGTTATACCACCTGATTTAGGAGTAGCAGAGCTATAGAACTGTAAAGATACTTTAGGCATATACAGTCAGGTCCATAACTATTGGGACATTGACACAATTCTAACATTTTTGGCTCTATATACCACCACAATGGATTTGAAATGAAACAAACAAGATGTGCTTTAACTGCAGACTGTCAGCTTTAATTTGAGGGTATTTACATCCAAATCAGATGAACAATGTAGGAATTACAACAGTTTGCATATGTGCCTCCCACTTGTTAAGGGACCAAAAATAATGGGACAATTGGCTTCTCAGCTGTTCCATGGCCAGGTGTGTGTTATTCTCTCATTATCCCAATTACAATGAGCAGATAAAAGGTCCAGAGTTCATTTCAAGTGTGCTATTTGCATTTGAAATCTGTTGCTGTCAACTCTCAAGATGAGACCCAAAGAGCTGTCACTATCAGTGAAGCAAGCCATCATTAGGCTGAAAAAACAAAACAAACCCATCAGAGAGATAGCAAAAACATTAGGCGTGGCCAAAACAAGTGTTTGGAACATTCTTAAAAAGAAGGAACACACCGGTGAGCTCAGCAACACCAAAAGACCCGGAAGACCACGGAAAATAACTGTGGTGGATGACCGAAGAATTCTTTCCCTGGTGAAGAAAACACCCTTCACAACAGTTGGCCAGATCAAGAACACTCTCCAGGAGGTAGGTGAATGTGTGTCAAAGTCAACAATCAAGAGAAGACTTCACCAGAGTAAATACAGAAGGTTCACCATAAGATGTAAACCATTGGTGAGTCTCAAAAACAGGAAGGCCAGATTAGAATTTGCCAAACGACATCTAAAAAAGCCTTCACAGTTCTGGAACAACATCCTATGGACAGATGAGACCAAGATCAACTTGTACCAGAGTGATGGGAAGAGAAGAGTATGGAGAAGGAAAGGAACTGCTCATGATCCTAAGCATACCACCTCATCAGTGATGCATGGTGGTGGTAGTGTCATGGCGTGGGCATGTATGGCTGCCAATGGAACTGGTTCTCTTGTATTTATTGATGATGTGACTGCTGACAAAAGCAGCAGGATGAATTCTGAAGTGTTTCGGGCAATATTATCTACTCATATTCAGCCAAATGCTTCAGAACTCATTGGACGCCGCTTCACAGTGCAGATGGACAATGACCCAAAGCATACTGCAAAAGCAACCAGAGTTTTTTAAGGGAAAGAAGTGGAATGTTATGCAATGGCCAAGTCAATCACCTGACCTGAATCCGATTGAGCATGCATTTCACTTGCTGAAGACAAAACTGAAGGGAAAATGCCCCAAGAACAAGCAGGAACTGAAGACAGTAGAGGCCTGGCAGAGCATCACCAGGGATGAAACCCAGCGTCTGGTGATGTCTATGCGTTCCAGACTTCAGGCTGTAATTGACTGCAAAGGATTTTCAACCAAGTATTAAAAAGTGAAAGTTTGATTTATGATTATTCTGTCCCATTACTTCTGGTCCCTTAGCAAGTGGGAGGCACATATGCAAACTGTTGTAATTCCTACACCGTTCACCTGATTTGGATGTAAATACCCTCAAATTAAAGCTGACAGTCTGCAGTTAAAGCACATCTTGTTCGTTTCATTTCAAATACATTGTGGTGGTGTATAGAGCCAAAAATGTTAGAATTGTGTCGATGTCCCAATATTTATGGACCTGACTGTATATTGTTTTTAATGGATGTTTCGATAGGCAACGACTGATGCATGTATAGGTTGATTTTTCAGAAGGGAGGAGGTTCAATTCTTTCATAAGGAATTTAAAAAATTTTAAGTAGTTTTTAACACAAATATCTTGTATTGTGCGTATGCCATTATGTTTCCAGTTTGAGATATCTGCTAGGCATTATGACTTCTAAGGCTGTTATAGGTATAGGAACAGGACTTTTTCGAAGAGGATCTATAGGCATGGAGCTTAAGGATTTCCAGGCTTCAATTGAGGCTCGTACAATTGGTGTTGTTTTACTAGTGGAATTCTTTGCCACAAGCTTGCTAGTAGTATGGCGCTTAAATCTGTAGTAGAGGCTAAAGTTTTTTCAATGTCACCCCATTTTGTATCATCTTCCTCTATAAACCAATGTTTGAGTTGGTCTAATAATGATGCTTTGTGATAGTCCCTAATGCCAACAAATCCCATTCCTATTTTTTTTGTGTTTGATTAATATATTATGTGAGCATTTAGGTCTCATATTTCCCCAGATGTACAGTGAAGAAAATAAGTATTTGATCCCCTGCTGATTTTGAATGTTTGCCCACTCACAAAGAAATGATCCAAATTTCGAATGGTAGGTGTATTGTAACACAGATATAGAATAGCAACAAAAAATTCAAAAGAAACGCATGTCTAACAAATTATGCACTGATTTGCATGTTCATGAGGGAAATAAGTATTGGTTACCTTTAAAAAAACATGACTTAGTACTTGGTGGCAAATCCCTTGTTGGCAATAACAGTGGTCAGACTTTTCCTGTAGTTGGCCACCAGGTTTGCACACATCTCAGGAGGGATTTTGGCCCACTCCTCATGGCATATCTTCTCCAAGTCATTAAGGTTTGGTGGCTGACGTTTGGCAACTCGAACTTTCAGCTCCCTCCACAGATTTTCAATCGGATTAAGGTCTGGAGACCAATTGTTTTCTTGGTGACTGTGGTCCCAGCTGCCTGGAGATCATTGACAAGATCATCAGGTGTAGTTCTGGGATGATTCCTCACTGTTCACGTGATCATTGACACTCCACGAGGTGAGATCTTGCATGGTGTACCAGACCTAGGGAGACTGACAGTTGTTTTGTGTTTCTTCCATTTGCGAATGATTGCATCACCTGTTGTCACCTTCTCACCAAGCTGCTTTGCGATAGTTTGGTAGCCCAGTCCAGCCTTGTGTAGATCTACAATCTTGTCCCTGACATACTTGGACAGCTCTTTGGTCTTTGCCATGGTGGAGAGTTTGGAATCTGGTTGTTTGATTGCTCCTATGGACAGATGTCTTTTATACAGGTAACAAAATGAGAATAGCAGCACTCACTTTAAGAGACTTCTTCAAATCTCAGCTTGTTACCTGTATGAAAGACACCTGGTAGCCAGAAATCCTGCTGAATGATAAGGGATCAAATACTTATTTCCTTCATGAACATGCAAATCAGTGCATAATTTGTTAGACATGCATTTCTTTTGAATTTTTTGTGGCTATTCTGTCTCTCAGTGTTACAATAAACCTACCATTCGATTTTTAGACTGATCATTTCTTTGTGAGTGGGAAAACATTCAAAATCAGCAAGGGATCAAATACGTATTTCCTTCACTGTATTTTTTAAGCATAGATTGTAGTTTTGTTAGATATGAAGATTTAATTGGGATTGGAATTAATCTAAATTGATCTAATAAAATATGCGGCAATATGAACATTTTAAATGTGGCCAGTCTGCCAGACCAGGATAGTTCATGCTTAGCCATTTGATTAAGGTGGGTTTGAATTTTTGGAATTAATTTAGAATAATTGAGAGTTCCTAGGTCAGAGGTTTTGTCAACAATATTCCAAGATAAGGAATGGTTTAATCTTCCCAGATGTAGGGAAATTTGTTTTGGAGGTGCATTTTTAGAATGTGATCTACGCCTAGATTTAGGATATTAGATTTGGATGCATTTATTTTATAATATGAAATATCACTGAATTGTGTGAGAGTTTGTTGAATTGCTGCTAAATAAGTAGAGGGGTTAGTTCACATTAAAATTATGTCATCCGCAAAGAGCGTTATTTTTTGGTGGTTTTTACCTATATAGAAGCCGTGTATATCTGGATGGTTACTTATAGTTTCAGCAAGCGGTTCAATTGGTTAAAAATTAGTGGCGACAATGGGCACCCTTGTCTGGTACCATTCGTAATTCAGAATGGTTTGGATAGCATGTTAGATACATAGGCTTGGGCGGAAGGATTTGGGTAAAGTGTTGAAATAGCATTAATAAATGTTCATGAAAATCCAAATTTATGCAGTACTTGGAACATGTATGTCTAGTGTATCCTGTCAAAAGCCTTTTCGGCATCCAGTGCAAGTAATGAGAGAATTTTTTGTGAGTCTGCATAATTAATTCTGTTGATTAGTCTCTGGGTTGCGTCATATGTTTGTCTACCTTTAGTAAAGCCTAACTGATCAGGCTTGATCAAATCTGGGAGCATATTGGCCACTATAACTTTAGCGGAGATCTTAATATCAGTATTTAATAAAGAAATCGGCCTGAAATTGTGTGGGTTGTCTGGATCTTTACCTGATTTGAGGATTGTTAAGATTAATGCTTGTAGCATTTCGGAAGGTAATGAGGCGGTAGAAAACACGTCAATGTATAGTTGGTTTCGATGAGGACTCGGGGTATTTTTTAAAATTTTATACTACAGGTGTACCTCTGATTACAAACGCCTCAGTTAACGTAATTTTCAGTTTACGAATGAAAATCCATTGAAAATAATGCCTTGGTTTGTGAATTTTTTACGAATTTTTTTCGCAATACTTCGTGTATGTCAGTGCCGATTTTTAAATGCAATTGCCGGCTTTTTTTTTCTATATCTGTCACTTTCCCTGGAGTTAAGAAACTAAAATGAAACATTGCTTCTTTTAACTCGGGGAAATAAACTAAAAGGAAACTTTCTTTTAGCTGGGAGGAAAGTGATAGCTGAATCTCTGAGCTATAGCAAAGAAAAAAAAAATGGTGATTACATTTAAAAACCGGCACCATAATAAATAAAAAAACGTGTGGGTTCCCCCCTCCCATCCATTCCAAGCCCTTCGGGTCTGGTATGGATTTTGAGGGGAAGTGCCACGACAAAATTTTTTTAAAAAATGGTGTGGGGGTCCCCCCCCCCCTCCAAAATCCTTACCAGACCCTTATCCGAGCATGCAGCCCGGCAGGTCAGGAAAGGGAGGGGGGAAACGAGCGAGCAACCCCCCTCCTGAATCATACCAGGCCACATGCCCTCAACATGGGGGGCTGCTTTGGGGTAGGAGGGCTTCCCCCCCCAAAGCACATTGTCCCCATGTTGATGGGGACAAGGGCCTCTTCCCCACAACCACCGGCCAGGGTGGGTCTGCGGAAGGGGGCACATTGGAATCTGGAAGCCCTCTTTAACAAGGGGGCCCTAAAAGAAAAAAAATAAAAGAATGTCTCCTGCAGTACATCCAATGTCAATCACAATGCACCCCGCCACCCCCGCCCCGGAAAAAGAATATAAAAAAAAAAAGGCTGTGCTTCTGACGATGGCCCCCGCAGTAGATCCAACGTCAATCATGATGTCCGACGCCACCCCGAAAAAAGAATATAAAAAAAAAAAGGCTGCGATTCAGACGATGGCCCCCGGCCGTCTCCCTGCTCTGGTGGTTTGACAGTTCTTAAATATGTAAGGGGAGGGTCCAGCCATGGACATCACACATGTGACACCACCGCATGTGACATCAAAGATGTCATATGGGACGGGGTCACTCGAGTGATGTCCCCGGGTGGCCCCACCCCTTACATATTTAAGAACGGTCAAACCGCCAGAGCAGGCAGACGGCCGGGGGCCATCGTCTGAATCGCAGCCTTTTTTTTTATATTCTTTTTTCGGAATGGCGTCAGACATCATGATTGATGTTGGATCTACTGCAGGGGGCATTCTTTTTGTTTTTTGTGAATAAGTAGTGGTACCATGTACCCCATACTCATTCACATGGGGGGGAGCTGGGATCTGGGGGCCCCCTTGTTAAAGGGGGCTTCCAGATTTAGATAAGCCCCCTGCCCACAGACCCCCATAACCACCGACCAGGGTTGTGGGGAAGAGGTCCTTGTCCCCACCTTCAAGTCTGGTATGGATTTTGTGAGGACCCCCACACCATTTTGAAAGAAAAGTTTGGCTTGGGAGTTCCCCTCAAAATCCATACCAGACCCGAAGGGCTTGCTATGGATGGGAGGGAGGAACCCATGCCGTTTATTAAATAATTTTTTTAAATAATTGTTTAAATTGCAGGCAATTCTTTTACATTCAGCTGTCAGTGGGGAACCCTGCTGACAGCTGAAACATTAACACATGGTTGTCACTACTAAAATACCGCATGACTTGATAAAATAACTCATGCAGTATTTTAGTAGTGTTTACTTTTTTCTGACCTCGGAACAGATTAATTGGTTTTCAATGCATTCCTATGGGAAACAGCATTTCGGTTTACAAATTGTTCGCTATACGAAAAGTCCCACAGAACGAATTAAATTCATAAACCAAGATATGCCTGTATTCGCTGGAAAATCCA
This sequence comes from Staurois parvus, assembly GCF_062004578.1. Taxonomy (NCBI): domain Eukaryota; kingdom Metazoa; phylum Chordata; class Amphibia; order Anura; family Ranidae; genus Staurois; species Staurois parvus. Next base: position 791,489 of record NW_028318835.1, read on the forward strand.
TCTGGTCCTGGACTTTTGCCATTGGGTAGTTTTTCTATTGTTCTGTTTATTTCATTTATTGTGATGGGGAGTTTAAGATACTTAGTGGTAATTTTGAAAGAGTGGGTAAGCGAATTTGTGATATTAATGCTTGTATGTTTTCTATAGAAGGTTGAAGAGTGGATTTGTCTTGATTTAGGTTATAAAGCAAATTGTAGTAACTAGCAAATTAATTTGCTATTTCTTGAGGATTAGTGATTTTTTTTTAACTTTTGGGTTGATAAGATACAGTATTTTAGTTCTAGTATGCAGGGATTTCATTTTATTCGCTAGGTATTTCCCTGCTTTGTTTCCATTAGAGTAGTAGTTGAGTTTTCATCTTTGCGTACTTTCTGTCAACTATGAGGTTGAAGTCACCGCACAGCATAAGGGAACCAGAACGATTTTTTGAGATTAGTTTGAAGAGCTTGGTCAAGTATCTTTTTTGATGGTGCATATGAATTGGTCAAGTATCCTTTTTGATGGTGCATATGAATTTACAATAGTGTAATCTCTATAGTACAAATAATCAGGTACCGGCCTTCGGGGTCAGAGATAATTTTATGAAAAACAAAGTTTAGTGTATCTCTAGTAGCAGTGAGTACTTTTTTTTTTTTTTTTTTTTTTGAGGTATTGGCAGTATAGAAATGTGGAAACTTTTTGTGTGAGCATTTAGGAGGGCCAGATCTACAAAATGAGTCTCTTGTCACATTTATTTTTAAATGCCTGTTTCCACATGTTTGTACGTTTGGCAGGATGATTCAAGCCATTGACGTTAATAGAGATAATTTTTATACCCGTTGAATAGATATATTTACCGATATTAATTGGGGCTTAATCAAGAGGCCCTAAAGTGGTAATACATTTTTATGTACAGGTAAACCATTTAGACTATCAGGAATTACACGATAGTAAAAACAAAAAGAAAAAAAAATAAACAAACACAGATAACTGAACAAATAACAAATCAGTAAAAAATAGGATCTTAGCCAAGATCCGAACGCAATGAAAATTGCGTAGTACTTTTGGGGCAAAAACAAAACAAGTGACCTTGCCATTGACAGGCATACTTACAGGTAGTGTGTACAGTAAGGGTAGTACCCTCAGTGCTTTGCTTAAACATGTGAAACTACATCTCTAAGCAGGGACCATGAGATAAGATAGCAAATACACAGTCAATGTTTAGTTTAGCATTTGTGAGTGACCAGGTTCCACTCTGGAGACGCTCTGGTGGTGGTAGAATGTTGTGGGTTGCTTTCTGGGAGAATGTCCAACTCTCCAAGACATTGCAGACCTTCCTCTAGGCTGTTGATTGTGATGACGGAGTCATTTCTGGTGATGATCAATTTAGTGGGGTGATCCCAACGATAAATAATTTTGTGGTTTTGTAGAGCTTTTGTTATTGGGAGGAGATTTTTCTGTGAAAAGCTGTAAAGAAGAGAATTGTGCAGGCAAATGTTGGGGTTTGTGCGCAATTTCCATGATTTTTTCTTTGACATGAAAAAAATTAATTCTCAAGACATCTTGAGGTATTTTATCTGGCAGATAGGAGGGTTTTGGAAGGCAATGTATTCTATCGATGGTCAGATCTGTGTTTGTAGCATCAGGTAGGAGGGCATGAAAGAGTTCTTGTGTATATGCTCTGAATTGGTCAGGTTGTATCGATTCTGGAATGCTTATTTTAATGTTGTTACATTGTGATCTATCCTCCAGATCTGCGATGATCTATTTTTGAGCCATTCAATTTCTTCATCCTTTTCGTTGTGGGCGTCTACTAGGGTGTTAAAGGAAGTGGCGTATTCTCCCATTGTTGTTTCAACATGGTGAACTCTGTCACCAAGATCATTAACCTCTGATTTGATTTGTTGCATAGAGTTAATGATATCTAATTGTAAGGATGATCTTAATGAAAGAAGCATCTCCTTTATTAATGTATCACAAATAGGCTGACTAAAGTAGGAAAGTTATCCATTGGATCTGAGAATTTACTTGCAGAATGTGAAGAGCACCTTCGGGCTCTTAAAGAGCATTAATTCCTCATTACACTTCCTGACTATCACAGTTTCGGAGGCCCTGAAATGCCAGAATAGTACAACCCCCACCCACCAAATGACCCCTTTTTGGAAAGTAAAACACCCCCAGGAATTTGATAAGAGGCATGGTGAGTATTTTGCAGATCTCATTTGTTGCCACACATTTTTGGAAAATGAAGAAAGAAAAAACATTGTTTTTTTTTTCTTTTTTCATAACCTTTTGAGAAAAACGAGATCTGCAAAATGCTCACCATGCCTCTTATTAAATTACTTGTGGTGTCTACTTTCCAAAAAGGGGTCATCCCTTTTATTCTGGCATTTCAGGGCCTCTGAAACTGTGATAGGTAGTGAGGAAGTGAAATGAGGAATTATGCTTTCAAAGTGATCATAGGATTTCGTTCTCCAGTATGCGGCTAGGCTCCCAAAAAGTCTTACACATGTGTTATCCTCATACTCAGAAGTAGCTGAAAATATTTTGGGGTGCAATTCCAAATATACCCATGGCATGTGTGAGCAATATACCATTTAATTGACAACTTTCTGTAAAAAAAAAAAAACAAAACAAAAAAGTAATTTCCCAAAAAGTTGTGGAAAAAAAAATCTTCCATGGACTCAACATGCTTCTCAGCAGATAGCTTAGGGTGTCTACTTTCCAAAAAGGGGTCATTTGGGGGTGTTTGTACTGCCCTGGCATTTTAGCACCTCAAGAAATGTGATAGGCAGTCAGAAAGTAAAAGCTATGTAAATTCCAGTATCCATACCATAGTTTGTAGACGCTATAGCTTTCACACAAACCAATTAATGTACACTTATTGGGATTTATGATGAACTTTGAGTTTATTGGATATTTATTGTAACAGAAATGAGAAAATATTGGTTTTGTTTTTTTGTTTATAGCGCAAACAAATTAAAAACCCAGAGGTGATCAAATACCACCAAAATAAAGATCTATATGTGGGAAAAAACTGCCATAACTTTCATTTACGTACAGCACTGCATGACTGCGCATTTGTCAGTGCAGCGCCGTATAGCAAAAAATGGCATAAATTCCAGTATCTATACCATAGCTTGTAGACGCTATAACTTTCACATAAACCAATTAATATGCACTTATTGGGATTTTTTTTTACCAAAGAAAAAAAAGAATACATTTTGGCCTAAATGTATGACTGACTGAGTTTACTATATATTTTTATAGTGCTGCACTAAAATGAAAATTCTGGTGCCGAAACCGAAAAGTCAAGATGCACTTGGCCGAAAAACCGAAATGCGCAGTTTTTAAAAACGAATATATATTTTTTGGAAAAAAAAACACTTTGTTTAAAAAAAAATATATACCTAATTGTTTTGTTAAGTATGTAAGAGGATGTTATGGCGAAAATTGTGCATGCTCGTGGAATGGCATGAAACTGCGGTACTTAAAAATCTCCATGGGTGATGCTTTAAAAATGTCTACAGGTTAGCAGTGTAAAGTTACAGAGCAGGTCTAGTGTGAGAAGTATTGCTAATGCTCCGACATTCGTGGCGATACCTCACGTGTGTGATTTGAACACCATTTACATATGTGAGCATGGACCAGGTATGCGTTCACCACTATGTACCAGCAAGGGGGGATGGGGGCACTTTAAAATTTAAATTTTTTTGTTGTAATTGTAATCACTTTTATTCTTATCCAAAGAAATGCATGCATCCCTTGTGATAGAAATAATTAGTGACAGGTCCTCTTTATGGAGAGATATGGGGTCAATAAGACCCCATATCTCTCCTCTGCAATGTAAAGCATTAGATTAAAAAAGAGCATTGATCTAGTGCTTTAAAAAATAAAAAAAATTACCGTAACCAGAAGTGACATCGCTCAGGTCCTCCAAGGGTATAGAGATGTGTGGCGGCCATCTTTCCTTCACTCATCTCTATGCTTAGTTTTGGGATCAATGTTTTCTCAGATAAGACTGAACTACTGAGCGGGGGCCGGCGGGTGGGTGACGGCAGATGGGCAGCTTTGAGGGGGGGGGTTTCGGCACCTGTATCGTTTTTTTTTTTCATTTTGGCCAACAGCCGAAAGGGGTGTTTTCGGACGAAACGTTTCGGCCATCGGAATTTTGGTGCATCCCTTATTTTCTATAACCAAAAGTAAAAAAATATTGTTTTATTTTCAAAATGTTTGGTCTTTTTTTTGTTTATAGCGCAAAAAGTAAAAAACCCAGCGTTGATCAAATACCACCAAAAGAAAGCTCTATTTGTGTGAAAAAAAGGACATACATTTCGTTTGGGTACAGAATTGTATTACCGTGCAATTATTAGTTGAAATAGCAGAGCGCCAAATAGCAAAAAATGGCCTTGTCAGGAAGGGGGGAAAATCTTCCAGAGGGTAAGTGGTTAAAGACAGAGTCCAAATGAACAGAATTTCCTATACGTCTAATTTGAATAGACATGAATATTTAGCGCTTCAAAATGTTAAAAGAACTGACACTGTTTCCGGGAAGCAGAGAAGGGGGGGGTTCTGTGGTCATTCTTGACTCTGAGGTTCATTGACAGGATGCTCATCAGCAATTCGAAGACCCCACTACCTACCACTTTTTAGACTCTGACCCTACCCCCGTTTTTAACCACTAGCCTACAGGACACTGTCACCCCCTTCCTGCCCAGGCCAATTTCTAGCTTTCAGCACTGTTGCACTTTGAATGACGGTCATGCAACACTGTACACATATGAAATTTTTATCTTTTTTTTGTGACAGATAGAGCTTTATTTTGGTGGTATTTAATCACCTCTGGGTTTTTTTATTTTTTCTTAAACAAACCAAAAATCACTGAAAATTTTGAAAAAAAAAAGTTTTTTCTTAGTTTTTGTTATAAAATTTTGTAAATAAGTAATTTTTTTTGTTTAACTGATGCGCGCTAATGAGGCTGCACTTATGGGCACTGGTAGGTGGCACTGATGGGCATTGACAGGCATCACTGATGGGCACTGAAAGGCAGCACTCAAAATATGGCACTGATAGGTGGCACTGACTGACACTGTTAGGCGGCACTGAAAGGCAGCACTGACGGGCACTGTTAGGCAGCACTGATACACACTGATAGGCGGCACAGACTGGCACTGATAGGTAGCACTGACTGGCACTGATTGGCAGCACTGATAGGTGGCACTGACTGGCATTGCTAGGTGGCACTGACTGGCACTGATGGGTGACACTAAAAGGCAGCTCAGATGGGCACTGATATGTGGCACTGATGGGCACTGGCAGGTGGCATGGATGAGCACTGAGAGTTATATTCAATGCTGTGGAGCATCGATGGGGGCCAGGTTCCCCCCCTCCCTGTACAATGAGCACTGAGAGTTATATTCAATGCTGTGGAGCATCGATTGGGCCAGGTTTCCCCCCTCCCTGTACATGGGTTGGTGGGAGGAAGTATACCTTGTTCTCCCATAATAATCCTTACAGTAGCAATGGTCAACGGTCGTTTCATAGATAACCCGATCATGGTCTGGTACAATGCTGAAACAAGCATAACTACATTTTCTAGTATCTTAACAGTAATGATTTCAGCGCTGAATTTACTGGAATTTATAATCATGAATCTATTAATTATTTAGATATCACACTGACAGGACATACAGATACTGCGCTAGTGGAAACTAGCACATACAGGAAGGAATACTCTGGAAACACGTTTTTGTTAGGCTCTAACTGTCATCCTATGCACACAATTAAATCCATAAGGAGAGTTTGTAAGAGCTAAAAGAAATTGCTCCACACATGTGGCTTTTGACCATGAGTGTGAAGTGATATCAGACAGGCTGGAAAAAAAAGAAGGTATAAAGAATGGAACATCTCGAGAGCAACAAAGTTAGCACAGGATCGAGACAGGCAAGAGTCAGCTAATGTGGGCTAAACACATGTAGGTATGATAGAAAACAAAAAAATGCACTGAGATTATATCTCTTTCTACAGGTAAAAGCTATCCAAATGAAAAATACATACATTGTAATTATAAACTTGTTGTTTATCTTATTGATTGCAGCACTTTTAGGATGCAATATGTATGATGTACGATCCACCCCCTTAGGGTGAACATATCAGAATATTATAATGACACAAAGAACCCAAATGCCAGAAATATATCCAATATTTCTAAACATTTTAGAATGATACATAATGGCGATTTGGATAGGTTTCTTTTTTTGGCATACAGCAGGATTACAGGCCACCCAGAGGGGGTGACCTACACCACATCCTACTCCAGTATGGTGGATATTTATCTTAGATACCAGGACACCAACAGGTCTTAAAGTGTTATTAACCGCTTGCCGCCCTGCCACTGTGTATATACGTGTGCCGGGCCGGCAGTGGAGCGCAAAACCACATTTTAAAACGGGTTCCGCGCTCCCGACACTTTCGCCGGCAGGGGGGCGCGGGCGCGCGCTCCCGCCGACCCGCGGGTGACACGATTTGATCCAGGAGGGATCAATCATTAGATTTCAGCCAGTGATTTCTGGCTGAAATCACATGATTGGTTCCTGTCCTATCCTGTCCTGGTTTGACAAATACACAGGGCAGGATATGATGTCATTCTTCTCTGCCTGGACACATTCCGTTCCAGACAGAGAAGAAGACATCCAAAAAGTGAGTACACAAGCACTACACTACAGTTAGAACACTCTAGGACACATTTAACCCCCTGATCGCCCCCCCCCCCCCAGCGATTTTTACTGATCAGTGTCGCTGACGACTTCCGATAGAGTTAGCGCCCCTCCCAGATAGCGCCAGATTGCCCGCCAGTACACCAGTAATCCCGTTTAACCCCTTGATCGCCCCCCCCCCCCCAGTTAACAAGCACTGCCCTGTCACCAGTGTCACTGATCAGTGAACCAATTTTTACTGATCAATGTATCAGTGTCGCTGGCGACTTCCGATAGTGTTAGCGCCCCTCCCAGATAGCGCCAGTTGGCCCGCCAGTACACCAATAATCCCGTTTAACCCCTTGATCGCCCCCCCCCAGTTAACCCCTTCACTGCCCTGTCACCAGTGTAACTGATCAGTGAACCAATTTTTACTGATCACTGTATCAGTGTCGCTGGCGATTTCCGATAGTGTTAGCGCCCCTCCCAGATAGCACCAGTTTGCCCGCCAGTACACCAGTAATCCCGTTTAACCCCTTAATCCCCCCCAGTTAACCCTTTCACTGCCCTGTCACCAGTGTCACTGATCAGTGAACCAATTTTTACTGATCACTGTATCAGTGTCGCTGGCGACTTCCGATAGTGTTAGCGCCCCTCCCAGATAGCGCCAGATTGCCCGCTAGTACACCAGTAATCCCATTTAACCCCTTAATCCCCCCCAGTTAACCCCTTCACTGCCCTGTCACCAGTGTCACTGACCAGTGAACCGATTTGTACTGATCACTGTATCAGTGTCGCTGGCGACTTCCGATAGTGTTAGCGCCCCTCCCAGATAGCGCCAGATTGCCCGCTAATACACCAATAATCCTGTCTAACCCCTTGATCGCCCCCCCCCCCCCGAGTTGACCCCTTCACTGCCCTGTCACCAGTGTCATTGATCAGTGAACAGATTTTTACTGATCACTGGATTAGTGTCACTGGTGACTTCCGATAGCGTTAGCGCCCCTCCTAGATAGCGCCAGTTTGCCCGCTAATGCACAGGATTTTTTTTACCAAACACATGTAGCAGAATACATTTTGGCTTAAATTTATGACTAACTTTGAGTTTACAATATATTTTTTATAGCTGAAAGTAGAAAATATTGTTTTTTTTCAAAATTTTCGTGGTTTTTTGTTTATAGCGCAAAAAATAAAAAGCGCACAGGTGATCAAATACCACCAAAAGAAAGCTCTATTTGTGTGAAAAAAAGGACGTAAATTTCGTTTGGGTGCAGCATTGCATGACCGCGCAATTATCATTTGAATTAGTGCAGCGCTGTATAGCAAAAAAAGGCATAAATTACAGTATCTATACTAGAGATGAGCGAATTATTCAAAAATTCGGTTCGGCTGATTCCCCGAATTCGCGGAAAAAATTCGCTTCGAGCCGAATATATTCGCTGCGAATTTAACTTATAAAAAGGGTGTTTCTAGGCTTCAGAGAGCCTTTATATTAGTGCAGAACACTGTACCTTTAATTTAAATGCCCTTGGAGTCTGCTGGGGAAGAGAAATAATACTGTCAGTCAGTAGGACATGCAGATGAGTGCCGTCGATCTTAGAATCACCGCACACTTCACTCATTTGGGCAGTCACGGGGCCAAAACCAGAGTGTGGAGCCACAGTGTGGCGGTGGAGGCAGCAGCAATGGGAAGCCATACAGCACCCTATGACAAAATGGAACCCACCAGCAGTGTGAGGAGACCTGAAAGTGGCACATGGCAGAGTGTGGCGATGGAGACAGCAGCAATGGGAGGCCGTACAGGGACCCATGACACATTCTGGACCTGGCAGCAGCATGAGGAGGCGATACAGGGGCCCATGACAGATTACGGGCCTGGCAGCAGCATGAGGAGTCGGTACGGGGGCCCATGGCAGATTACGGGCCTGGCAGCAGCATGAGGAGGCGGTACAGGGGCCCATGGCAGAGTGGCGGAGCGTAAGCAGCTAAAATTGAAGGCCATACAGAGGCCTATGTTAAAAAGCCCCCCAGCAGCAGCGTGGGGAGACGACTATCAAGAGTCCAATGGCAGAGTGGCGGAGCAGAAGCAGCTTCAATTGAAGGCCATACACAGACCTAGGTTAAAAAGCGGAAGCCGTCAGCAGTGTGAGCAGACGACAGAGACACATGGCGCAGGGTGGCGGTGGATGCAGCAGTATTCGGAAGCCAAACACAGGCCTCGGTTAAAAAGCGGAAGCCGTCAGCAGCGTGAGCAGACGACAGAGGCACATGGCGCAGGGTGGCGGTGGAGGCAGCAGCAATGGAAGGTCATACAGCACCCTATCACAAAATGGAACCCACCAACAGTGTAAGGAGACCTGAAAGTGGCACATGGCGCAGGGTGGCGGTGGAGGCAGCAGTATTCGGAAGACATACACAGGACTAGTTTAAAAAGCGGAAGCCGTCAGCAGCGTGAGCAGACCACAGAGGCACATGGCGCAGGGTGGCGGTTGAGGCAGCAGTATTCGGAAGCCATACACAGGCCTAGGTTAAAAAGCGGAAGCCGTCAGCAGCGTGAGCAGACGACAGAGACACAGGGCGCAGGGTGGCGGTGGATGCAGCAGTATTCGGAAGCCAAACACAGGCCTCGGTTAAAAAGCGGAAGCCGTCAGCAGCGTGAGCAGACGACAGAGGCACATGGCGCAGGGTGGCGGTGGAGGCAGCAGCAATGGAAGGCCATACAGCACCCTATCACAAAATGGAACCCACCAACAGTGTAAGGAGACCTGAAAGTGGCACATGGCGCAGGGTGGCGGTGGAGGCCGCAGTATTTGGAAGACATACACAGGACTAGTTTAAAAAGCGGAAGCCGTCAGCAGCGTGAGCAGACGACAGAGGCACATGGCGCAGGGTGGCGGTGGAGGCAGCAGTATTCGGAAGCCATACACAGGCCTAGGTTAAAAAGCGGAAGCCGTCAGCAGCGTGAGCAGACGACAGAGACACATGGCGCAGGGTGGACGGTGGATGCAGCAGTATTCGGAAGCCAAACACAGGCCTCGGTTAAAAAGCGGAAGCCGTCGGCAGCGTGAGCAGACGACAGAGGCACATGGCGCAGGGTGGCGGTGGAGGCAGCAGCAATGGAAGGCCATACAGCACCCTATCACAAAATGGAACCCACCAAAAGTGTAAGGAGACCTGAAAGTGGCACATGGCGCAGGGTGGCGGTGGAGGCAGCAGTATTCGGAAGCCATACACAGGCCTAGGTTAAAAAGCGGAAGCCGTCAGCAGCGTGAGCAGACGACAGAGACACATGGCGCAGGGTGGCGGTGGATGCAGCAGTATTCGGAAGCCAAACACAGGCCTCGGTTAAAAAGCGGAAGTCGTCAGCAGCGTGAGCAGACGACAGAGGCACATGGCGCAGGGTGGCGGTGGAGGCAGCAGCAATGGAAGGCCATACAGCATCCTATCACAAAATGGAACCCACCAACAGTGTAAGGAGACCTGAAAGTGGCACATGGCGCAGGGTGGCGGTGGAGGCAGCAGTATTCGGAAGCCATACACAGGCCTAGGTTAAAAAGCGGAAGCCGTCAGCAGCGTGAGCAGACGACAGAGACACATGGCGCAGGGTGGCGGTGGATGCAGCAGTATTCGGAAGCCAAACACAGGCCTCGGTTAAAAAGCGGAAGCCGTCAGCAGCGTGAGCAGACGACAGAGACACATGGCGCAGGGTGGCGGTGGATGCAGCAGTATTCGGAAGCCAAACACAGGCCTCGGTTAAAAAGCGGAAGCCGTCAGCAGCGTGAGCAGACGACAGAGGCACATGGCGCAGGGTGGCGGTGGAGGCAGCAGTATTCGGAAGCCATACACAGGCCTAGGTTAAAAAGCGGAAGCCGTCAGCAGCGTGAGCAGACGACAGAGACACATGGCGCAGGGTGGCGGTGGATGCAGCAGTATTCGGAAGCCAAACACAGGCCTCGGTTAAAAAGCGGAAGCCGTCAGCAGCGTGAGCAGATGACAGAGACACATGGCGCAGGGTGGCAGTGGATGCAGCAGTATTCGGAAGCCAAACACAGGCCTCGGTTAAAAAGCGGAAGCCGTCAGCAGCGTGAGCAGACGACAGAGGCACATGGCACAGGGTGGCGGTGGAGGCAGCAGTATTCGGAAGCCATACACAGGCCTAGGTTAAAAAGCGGAAGCCGTCAGCAGCGTGAGCAGACGACAGAGGCACATGGCGCAGGGTGGCGGTGGAGGCAGCAGTATTCGGAAGCCATACACAGGCCTAGGTTTAAAACTGGAACCCAGCAGCGTGAGCAGACGACAAAGACACACATGGCAGAGGATGGATCTGGCAGCAGTATGAGAAGGCGGTACAGGGGCCCGAGGCACAGTGTGGTGATGGGGGCTACAGCAACTGGATGCCAGAAAGTGGCCGATAGGGCTATATACTGCATGGAATTATAAAGTTGTAAAGACAGCGGCCTATAAGGCTATACACACTATAACAATCATGACTTGATTGACCATTGGCCTATAAGGCTATACACAGCATGAATATCATGACTTATTCTGAGAGTGGTTTGGAAGGCTACATACAAATCAATTCATCAGCTGTCCAGCCAGCGGCCTCAAAGGCGACACATATAGAAAGCAATTCATGAGCTGTTCAGACAGCGGCCTCTAAGGCGACAGATATACAAAGCAATTCCCGAGGTGTTCAGGGAGCGGCCTGAACGGCTAGGTTATTAGGTCAGTTGTGTCAGGAACTGGTGGTTTGAAATCCAGACTAATCCACGCCTGATTCATTTTTACAAACGTGAGTCTCTCCACACTTTGGGTGGACAGTCGTGTCCTCCGCGGAGTTACAATACCTCCTGCCGCACTAAACACGCGCTCCGATGCCACGCTACTGGCCGGGCATGACAGCCTTTCAAGGGCAAATTCAGCTAGTTGGGGCCAAAGGTCAAGTTTCGTTGCCCAGTAGTCAAGGGGATTGTCTACCTCGGTTGGCAGGGTGCTGTCCAAGTAGGCCCAAGCCTGTTGTTTGAGGTCCTGCTCCAGGTCCACCTGATGCTGCTGCTGCTGCGGCTGGTTAGTAGTTTCCTCACTGCGCTGGTGAAGAAAGCTACTCATCATCGACTGCAGACTGAGGCAGCCGCTGCTGGTGGAGCTGCCACTGCTCCTACCACCCCACCCCTCCCCTGCTGCCATGGCAGCGGAACGCGAGCGCACAGGGCCCACAGTGTCTGAGGATGGACGTTGGCGCAGAAAGGCAGAGACCAACTGACTACATAGGTGGTTTTTATAGTACTTTATTTTGGCCTCCCTCTCAGCAGGTGTGAAAAAGGCCACCATTTTTGAACGGTAGCGAGGGTCCAACAAGGTGGACAGCCAAAAGTCATCCCTCTGTCTGATGGTTATTATTCGGCTGTCGCTACGCAAGCAACCGAGCATGCTATGGGCCATTTATGCCAAGGAATGCGAGGGACTCCCTGCCTCCATCTCCACAGCATACTGCCACGGTGCGTCTGGGTCCTCTGTCTCCTCCTCATCCTCTACCAGATGCTCCTGCTCCTCCACTCCTGTCCGCTGAGTGGAAAAACCACCCATTTCACTCAATAATTCCTGAGCACCAATGTCCTCCTCTACCTCCTCCTCTTCTTCCTGTCCTGCCCCCACAGGGGTCATGTGGCGTTGAGATCTGTGCGCCACGTCTACCGCACCCTGACCAGCCATTGTTAACAGCATTTGTTCCAGGACGTGCAACAGAGGAATGACGTTGTTCATCCCATAGTCCTGCCGACTTACGAATAGCGTGGCCTCCTCAAAGGGCCTGAGCAAGCGGCAGGTGTCACGCATGAGCTGCCAATGGCTGACATCTAAGTTACACAGGGGAGTACCTTTATCCGCTTGTAACATCAGGAAATCGGTGATGGCCTTTCGCTGTTCGTAAAGGCGGTCTAACATATGTAGGGTTGAATTCCACCTTGTTGCAACGTCGCAGATCAGGCGATGCTGTGGAATTCCGTTCTGCCGCTGCAGCTCAAGGAGGGTGTGCTTTGCGGTGTAGGAATGGCTGAAATGCATGCAAAGTTTACGTGACATTTTAAGGATGTCTTGCAGTGGGATGGTGGATTTTAGGAACCGCTTGACAACCAGATTGAACACGTGAGCCATGCATGGCGCATGGCACAACCTTCCTTGACGCAGAGCAGACACCATGTTCTTTCCGTTGTCGGTCAACATGGTTCCGATTTTCAGTTTGCGCGGAGACAGCCATCTGTCGATTTCTCTGTTCATTACACTCAGAAGTTCCTCCCCTGTGTGACTACGTTCGCCAAGGCATACCAGGTGCAGCACAGCGTGACACCGTTGCGCCCTGCACATGTGATATGCCGGTCGGGTAATGGGACTTGGCACGGGGGTGGCGGCTGAGGACACGGCGGAAGAAGAGGTGGTAGAGGCGGACATCTTTGCTGGACCAAGGACGTGCAAACGTGGAGGCAAAAGCGGGTGACCTGTCCAAGTTGCTGGTGCGGCTGTGCCGGCACCACGTTCACCCAGTGGGCCGTAAATGACATGTACTGTCCCTGACCGTAGTTACAGCTCCACACGTCGGCGCTGCCGTGCACTTTGGCAGAGACCGACATGCTCAAAGACTGGCCCACCATCTCTTCTACATGTGAATGCAGGGCTGGCACTGCCTTTTTGGCGAAGAAATGCCGGCTTGGCACTCTCCACCGCGGCTCGGCACAAGCCATCATTTCTCGGAAAGGTGCTGAGTCCACCACTTGGAAAGGGAGGGACTGCAGCACCAGCAACTTGGACAGGAGGACGTTCAGCTTCTGCACCGTCGGGTGCGTGCTCGCAAACTGTTGTCTCTTGGAAACGGATTCCAAGAAAGACTGCTGACGGAATCCGTGAAGAGGAGTAGCAGGAGAAGGAGCATCTGAACGAGCGGAAGATGCCAACGAGCGACAACTCCCCTCAGCAGAGGTGTTGGAGCCTTGACTGGCTGATAGAGGGCGATTGACGTCGGGTGACGGAGCAAGTAACGGAGCGGGTGATGGAGCGGGGGCTGGGGCAGGCAGAACCGCCGTATCTTTATCACGGTTTTCCCAGGCCACCGAATGGCGACGCTGCATATGCTGACGCAACGCTGTAGTCCCAACATTGGCCCCCTGGCCACGCTTGACTTTCTGGCCACATAGTCGACATACGGCTACGTTTACTTCCTCGGGCGGCTTGACGAAAAATTGCCACACCGCAGAGTAGGAAACTTTGCCCCCGCTACTCCTCACTGGCTGACTGCTACTTCCTCCGTGCACACCGGCACCACTACTGGCCATGGTGGTAGGCTGCAGTGGAGCTGGTGCTCTACTCCGTGGCCGTTTGGCTCCACTGACACTGCTGCGACCCTGCTGCCTCCTGGGCAACCCACCGACTGTTTTGCTCGCTGCCAAGCTGCCACCCTCTTCTCCTGATGATGCGGAAGCAATAGCCTGATGACGACGAGGCTGCCAAGTGCGATCAGCCTCATCATCATCAATTAGGGTCTCCGCGTCACTACTAGCCCCCTCAGCTGCGTGTGGGTCAGGAGACAGACCTGTCTCTAGACCGGCTACCGAGCCACTCTCCTCGCCAGTACTTCTTCGCCTGGCTGCTGAAGAGGCGGATGTCTCCCCCCGTTCCTGACCGCCCTCTGTTAGCTCTTCCTCACTGTACAGTGGGGCTGAGCCCACAGCATGCGATACTTCGCTTGGTGAGGGAACACCAAAGGACAGGGGCAGGTCGAGGACACGTGATTTCAGTGGGCTTGCTCCCGGGCCATGCCAACTAACGGTTGTGTCTGACGTACCCACCGACCGTTGGCTGTAGGTGTCAGAGGTGACTTGGGAAGAGGAAGACGACCGAGTCAACCAATCGATGACGGCAGGGTTTTCGGTGGAGACACGACCGCTGGATGACACCGGGAGCACTGGCCTCTGGCTGCGACTAGTGCTGCCTCGACCCCTTCCTCTGCTGCCACGTCTGCTCGCTCCTGAAACATTGCCTCCTCTGCCACTCCTCTGCGTGTTGTCTGACATACTCTTTAATTCAATAAGCACCCCAAAAATAAAACCGGATTTAACTCTTTGAACGTACAATAGTGGTTGTGAAGCAGAAAGTCAGTTTATTGTACACAATCGGTCAATTGCAGCTTGCCGTTGGCTGGAAACTGTACGTTTATGTCACTGGAATGCACTAATCACCCAAAAAATATTACCGCCACCCGGCGTGTATATGGATTTAACTCTTTGAACGTACAATAGTGGTTGTGAAGCAGAAAGTCAGTTTATTTAGCACAATCGGTCAATTGCAGCTTGCCGTTGGCAGGAAACTGTACGTTTAGGTCACTGGAATGCACTAATCACCCAAAAAATATTACCGCCAGCCGGCGTGTAAATGGATTTAACTCTTTGAACGTACAATAGTGGTTGTGAAGCAGAAAGTCAGTTTATTGTACACAATCGGTCAATTGCAGCTTGCCGTTGGCTGTAAGCTGTACGTTTATGTCACTGGAATGCACTAATCACCCAAAAAATATTACCGCCAGCCGGCGTGTAAATGGATTTAACTCTTTGAACGTACAATAGTGGTTGTGAAGCAGAAAGTCAGTTTATTGTACACAATCGGTCAATTGCAGCTTGCCGTTGGCTGGAAACTGTACGTCACTGGAATGCACTAATCACCCAAAAAATATTACCGCCAGCCGGCGTGTATATGGATTTAACCCTTTGAACGTACAATAGTGGTTGTGAAGCAGAAAGTCAGTTTATTTAGCACAATCGGTCAATTGCAGCTTGCCGTTGGCTGGAAACTGTACGTTTAGGTCACTGGAATGCAGTAATCACCCAACAAATATTACCGCCAGCCGGCGTGTAAATGGATTTAACTCTTTGAACGTACAATAGTGGTTGTGAAGCAGAAAGTCAGTTTATTGTACACAATCGGTCAATTGTAGCTTGCCGTTGGCTGTAAACTGTACGTTTATGTCACTGGAATACACTAATCACCCAAAAAATATTACCGCCAGCCGGCGTGTATATGGATTTAACTCTTTGAACGTACAATAGTGGTTGTGAAGCAGAAAGTCAGTTTTTTGTACACAATCGGTCAATTGCAGCTTGCCGTTGGCTGGAAACTGTACGTTATGTCACTGGAATGCACTAATCACCCAAAAAATATTACCGCCACCCGGCGTGTAAATGGATCTAACTCTTTGAACGTACAATAGTGGTTGTGAAGCAGAAAGTCAGTTTATTGTACACAATCGGTCAATTGCAGCTTGCCGTTGGCTGGAAACTGTACGTTTCTGTCAATGGAATGCACTAATCACCCAAAAAATATTACCGCCAGCCGGCGTGTAAATGGATTTAACTCTTTGAACGTACAATAGTGGTTGTGAAGCAGAAAGTCAGTTTATTTAGCACAATCGGTCAATTGCAGCTTGCCGTTGGCTGGAAACTGTACGTTTATGTCACTGGAATGCACTAATCACCCAAAAAATATTACCGCCACCCGGCGTGTAAATGGATCTAACTCTTTGAACGTACAATAGTGGTTGTGAAGCAGAAAGTCAGTTTATTGTACACAATCGGTCAATTGCAGCTTGCCATTGGCTGGAAACTGTACGTTTCTGTCACTGGAATGCACTAATCACCCAAAAAATATTACCGCCAGCCGGCGTGTAAATGGATTTAACTCTTTGAACGTACAATAGTGGTTGTGAAGCAGAAAGTCAGTTTATTTTGCACAATCGGCAAACTGCAGCACCAACTGTGCACGACAGCCACCAAAAAAAAAAATGGTGTATGTCACTTTAAATTTTCGATTCTTTGATAGCTGTGGCCCTAAGTAACGATTCTGTGTTCCTGAGTAACAATTCTGTGTCCCTGAGTAACGATTCTGTGTCCCTGAGTAACGATTCTGTGTCCCTGAGTAACGATTCTGTGTCCCTGAGTAACAATTCTGTGTCCCTGAGTAACAATTCTGTGTCCCTGAGTAACAATTCTGTGTCCCTGAGTAACAATCCGATGGAATCAGGGTTGCCTTGTATAACCTAGAGACTACAACAGGAGGAGTGGGGCACTTCTTCAAAATTGCCAACTCCAAAAGGTAACACATCAAGAAATGCTTTGAGACTGCAAACGACTGCTGCAGGCATCCCCAATCCTTGTAGATAAACCTAACAAAATCGGTCAGGTAAAGAAAAATCTTAGTGGCATGGACCCGCTTGTGAGAACAGAAGAGATGGGGCAGCCAGCTCCTCGGCAACTCCAGAAATATCCTCATTTTTTTTTGTAAATAAGGTTTATTTATCGGGTTTTCCAACATAAAATGATACAAAGTACCAACAAAGAGGAGTAGGGAGGGGAGGGGGAAGGGACAAGCTCAGCAAGACAGTGAACATAGCAAAAGCACATTGCATTATTGTACAGACTATAACATGTTCATACAATACATACTAAATTGGGGTTAGTCTCTGTTATCTATATTGTAACAACATGAGGGGAGAAGACAAAATAGCAATAGAGCCAATAGAACCATGGGGGGGGGGGGAGAAAGAACAAAAGGGTGAGGGGGTGGAGAGGGAAACCATGTCACAATGCTGTGGCCTTATATCAGATCAGACAACCTTTATATCAGAAAAGGAGATGGTAGCAGAATACGCTGTAGGATATGAATGGAAATCTCATTTGTCTTTGAAAGGTTATACCAGAGTCTTAACAGTCTGGGGGCTTGGCTTGATGGTGGGCTAATGCCTTCACTGGAGGCAGTGGCTGGAAGTTGAGTTGCTTGATATGTGGGGAGTAGTATTGAGATAAATTTGCCCCACTTGCAATAGAAGCTGTCCATGGTCTTAAACTGGGATAGATCCACATCCATTTTTTGAGAATGGCGCGCAATGCAGCCATATAACAGGTTGAAAGCTAGAGAATGGAGAATTTACTGACAAATGTTTGAAAAGGAGCTTAAAAAGGGGTCCCTGGAAGGTGTGTATTCTGTGACCACAGCGGCAAAATTTTCCAGTTGGTCCCAGAAGGCAGAGATAAATGTGCAGAAACAGAGTCTATGATGCAGATTTGGCCTGTGGGTGTTGGATAACATCGTTGCTGGTCCAGCGATTGATTAGATGTCAAATGCGGTATATAAGCCCGGAGCAAAATTTTAAATTGTTGCTCCTGCCAAAATTTTTTGTGACGAAAGAGCAAGTGGTATTATAGCCCTCCAGGATTTAAGCCACTGCCTCAGAGGAGTGAAAGTCCTTGTTCTAAGAAGTGACAAAGGATGACTCCAGAGATTTATTTAGGCGAGAATTCAATGGTCTAGAATTGTCCAATATTTTGAATTGCTGGCGTTGTAACAGGGTATCTTTAAGGGAGAAGTGGAACCTCTGAGACTTATAAGGGCATAGATTAGTGACATGGTTTACCACTTGCTGTGCATATATGAAATGGTGGGAAGGTAGTCGGAACGGTTTTATCAGTTGGGGGGAAGGGCAAAGCTGCACTCGTTTATATATTGAATAGATTTACAAAATCTATGCGTCCCAGGGAGGCCCATGCACCATAGGCAACAAACTGTTGGGATTGTAGAAAGGATGGATTTCTATGGACTGGGAGACATTGTGACATCCAGGGATATAGGCCCAGCTTACGTCTAAGTTCTCTCCAAACTATAGTCGGGTCTCGTAATAATAAATTATTTTTCAGGTGGGTTGGAAGAGAACGTAGGTTATAGCATAGCAAGGCAGATAGGCTACATGGATCTACCATTTGGGACTGCAGGTTGAAATTTGAATATCTAGAGGATTGGGGAAATCCAAACCAGGCATACCCTTAGTAAACATGACTAGTTATAAATTCTTATAATTTGGCAAACTGTATCCCCCCCTCACTCCTCGGCAGATATAGTTTTTATAGGCAAGATGCGGGGGCGGCTTTTGTGCCATAGGAAGATCGTTAACGTTTTCTAAAGCCTTTGAATATCAACATGGCGTATCAAGAGGGGGGTGGTTTGAAGGGGATATAGAAGTTTAGGAAAGCTAACCATTTCAATGACCTTCCCCCCTTCCTGCCAGGGCCAATTTTCAGCTTTCAGTGCTGTCGCACATTGAATGACAATTGCACAGTTATGCACTTGTTTTTGAGACATGTAGGAGGTATTTAATCACCACTGGGTTTTTTATTTTTTGCTAAACAAACTAAAAAAGACTGAAAATGTTTTAAAAAAAAAGTTTTTTCTTAGTTTGTTATAAAATTTTGTAAATACAGTATGTAATCTTTCTCCTTCACTGATGCATGCTAATGAGGCTGCAGTGATGGCCACTGATGAGGATGCACAAGTGGACATTGACAGGCATCACTGATGGGCACTGAAAGGCAGCACTCATATATGGCACTGATAGACGGTACTGATTTGAACTGTTAGGCAGCACTGACTGGAACTGTTAGGTGGCACTGATGGGCACTGATAGGTGGCACGGACGGGCACTGAATGGCACTGGTTGGTGGCACTGAAATGTGGCATTGATATGCAGTGGTAAGCACTGATATGTGGCATTGATGGGCACTGGTATGTGGCATTAATGGGCACTGACAGGAGGCACTGATGGGGCTACACTAATCAGGGTAATTGTGATCATTGCCCTGATGATCAGTGTACATGTCCCCTGTGAGGAATGCCGCTTGGCGGCTCTCCTCTTTTCATGAGCTGTCAGCATGAGGAGAGGACTGCCTATTACCGGCATTTGTTGTTTACATGCAATCAGCTGTGATTGGACACAGCTGATCACATGATACAGCCTATAGCATAGGCACTTTACTGTGATCGGTGACGTAATATGACATCCTCCCAGAACAAGAGAGCCACCGCCTGCCCATCATTTCCTTATATAGTGGTAGGGAGGCAAAGATGTAGATTTTCCTGAAGAGTGAGAGTGGGAGGTCCATCCACGCCTCCAACTCGCCAATGACTTTAGAAATCAGCAGTGGATAATTGAGATGATATAGGGATGAGGGCAATTGGCTTATTTTAATGCCAAGATATGTGATGTGTCCCTTTGCTATTTGGAAAACTGATTTTTCTGTCCAACTGGGATTTCTATGGTGAAATAATGGAATAATCGCACTTTTCGAAAAGTTTATGCACAGCCCTGAGCATGATCTGAAGTGTGTGAATATTTCATGAATACAGTATGTGACATGTCTGACTGGGGGTTAGATGTGAATATTAATATGTTATCTGCAAACAGCGCAAGGTGAAGATCATGTTTGCCTATTTTAAACTCGTGTAGTTGAGACTTGAAAAGAAGGTATCAAGACAGGGGTTCCAAAGTTAGGTTGAACAAGAGTGGGGAAAGGGGATATCCTTGCCTGGTTCCCTTACAGAGTTTTATGGCATTTGAGATATGTCCTGCTGCAACTACATTTGCCGACGGGACCAGGTACATGGCAGATATCAGATGTGAAAAACAGCCCGAAAATCAAAAGCTCTAGAGGACCAACATCAGCCAATGGAAGCTAATAATATCAAAGGCCTTCTCGGTGTCTAAAGAGATTATAGAAAAATCATTGGCTGGGTTGGCCCTCAGTTGTTGCAAGACTGCGAGAACTTTCCATATGTTGGAAGTCGCAGACCATCCCTGGGTAAAAGCCAGCTTATGAGGGGTGGATTAGAGATGGCATAATTAGATCCAATCTGTTGGCCATAATCTTCGAGTATTTTGCAGACCGGATTTAGGAGGGATAATCGGGCAATATGAACCAGGTTCCGTGGTGTCCTTATCTTTTTTAGCTATTAGCTTTATATTGGCTTGGAAACCAGACGTATTGTACCCCCTTCTAGATGTTCTGATAGACTGAAACCAAAGTAGGGGCAACTGTGTTTGCAGATAATTTGTAGAACTCAGATGTGCAGCCATCTAAACCAGGGGCCTTACCATTAGCTAAGGTGGAGATAGCTTTAGTGACGTCCTGGGCTGTAGTCGTGTTTCTAAGGATGCATAAAAGAGACCTGATTTAAAAATGCTGCCGCCGTTGCTGTATCTATAGGATCTGGGCCATATAGCTTGGCGTAAAAATTTTCAAGGATTTGGTTTACTTCTTTCGAGTTGGAGGTTGGGATGCCATGAGCATCTTTAAGGGTAGAGATGTTGGTAGGTATGTGGGGGCCCCTGCATAAACACAAAAGCAACTTCCCCAACTTGTTACCATATTTGTGATATTGCAAGTCTAAGTATGACTGGTGGATACGTTCCTGTGCGGCAGCCCAGAGGTCAAAATGATTCTTGGCAACCTGCCAGGTTGTTCTGTGTTTGAGGGAGTTGAGCGGAGTTATTCTTGCCTGGGCGATTCGTAAGCGATCGCTTGCTTTACAGTATTGTTTGGTGACTACTTTTTTATATGTGGCTGCGAAAGGCTATGATTCTGCTACAAAGTACCGCCTTTCCCGTCTGCCAAAATAAATTTACATTCTCTTTCTGATCTGCGTTAGTGGACTCAAGGTCAGCCAAGGTTTCCTGAAGTATCTTCTGGAGGTTTTGGTTGTGGTCAAGATAAGACAGAAAGCACAAAATCTTAGTTAAGCTTGGAGATGTAAAATTAGCTAAGCAAACGGATACAGGGCCGTGATCGGATATAGCAATTTTGTGGATGTTGGAGTCAATAGTATATTTCAAGAGGCTGGTGTTACAGAAAAAGTAATCTATTCTAGTCAGTGTTGTGCAGGGGTGAGTAAAATGTATATTCATTTCCAGGTGGGTGGTGATGAGAAGGTTCAGAGGGTTGTATATCGAGATCTGTCCTCTTGTGGATTCATGACAGAGTTAAATCACTCCCCCCCCCACAAGTAGTAGGAGATCATGATGGGAGGATACATTTTTGAAAGAACATTTAGTCGGGGTAGTTTGGGGCATATACAGTTAGATCCATATATATTTGGACACAGGCACAGTTTTCATACTTTTGGCTCTGTATGCCACCAAAATAAATCAAAATGAAGCAATCCACATAAATTTGAAGTGCAGAATTTCAGCTTTATTTCAAGGGGTTGAGCATACAGTAAATACCAAGTACAAATTTTAGGAACTGCAACTATATTTATACACAGTCCCTCCATTTTCAGGGGCTGTTCTTTCTGCCTTTAGTTTTGCCTTCAGCAAGTGAATGCATGCTCAATTGGATTGAGATCAGGTGATTGACTTGGCCACTGCAGAATATTCCACTTCTTTTCCTTCAAAATCTTCTGGATTGCTTTTGCAGTGTGTTTTGGATCATTGTACATCTGTACTGTGAAGTGCCGTCCAATCAACTTTGCTGCATTTGGCTGAATCTGGGCTGACAGTGTGACCCTGATTTACTATTGTGCCTGGGCGCATATCCGTGGGCGAACGTCTAATTTTTTACGAGCGACCGTCTACTTTTACCCCGCTAAGAGATTTACTATTGAGCAGTGTCCAAAAATAGACGCCCAATCGAATTTACTAACGACACACACACCAGGAATCAGACTCACAAAGCAGACTTGGTAAGAGGTATGCCTAACACCATGAAAAATCACTGCAGAGACATGTTCACTTTGAAATTTGCTTTGCCAAATATCAGGACTTCACTTTAAACAATATCTGCCATTTCAAAAAAAATTTAAATGTGTTAAGTGTTTTTATTAAGCAAATCGACACAGTGAAAAACTAGACGCTCGTGCAGCTTATTTGGCTGATACAAATGCGCATGTGCAGAAAACATTTTAGACGTCCTCTGTGGGCGCTTGCTTTTTAGCCACTGCTCAATAGTAAATCTCAGTGTGGATTCCTCTGACAGCCGGCACTCGGTCACGTCTACTGTGTTTAACAAACAGCACTAGGCATATCTTTTTGTATTCTAATTTGATTTCCTTAGTTCTAGTGATTCTATTTTTGTTTCTTTATCCTTTACAATTATTTCTGTAATGATTTTATGTATTTCGAAGGTCTAGATGATATTTATTTGGACAGCTGAATGTAAAAATAAAGGTCCGCAATAAAAAACAAAAAAAAAAAAAAAAAAACAGCGTGGGTCCCCCCTCTCATCCATGCCAAGCCCTTCAGGTCTGCTATGGATATTAAGGGGGAACTCCACACCGAAATTTAAAAAAAAAAAAAAAACAGCGTGGGGACCACCTCAATATCCATACCAGACCCTTATCCAAACATGCAGCCCGGCAGGTCAGGAAAGGTGGGGGGACGAGCGAGCGCCCCCCTCCCCTCCTGAACCATACCAGGCCACAGTTTACGAATGAAAATCCTTTGAGAATAATGCCTAGTTTTACAAATTTTTTTATAAATTTTTTTCGTAATACGAATTGTATGTCAGTGCCGATATTTTTAAATGCAATTGTGTGTTTTTTTTTTTCCTTCACTATAGCTCACAGAATTAGCGGTCACTTTCCTTTGAGTTAAAGGAAACTTTGTTTATTTTAAGAAACTAAAAGGAAACATTGGCCTTGATTCACTATTGGGCGTGGGCGCATATTTATGGGCTTAAGCCCAATTTTCATGGGCGTCCGTCCATTTTTTACCCTGCAACCTAATTCACTATTGACCAGAGCCCATAAGCAGACGCCCAATCTAATTCACAAAAAGACACACGCCCGGAATCAGACTCACAAAAGCAGACTTGCTAAGAAGCACGTCTAACACCATGAAAAATCACTGTAGAGACATGTTCACTTAGAAATTTGCTTTGCCAAATATCAGGACTTCACTTTAAACAATATCTGCTATTTCCAAAAAAATTAAGAATGTGTTAAAAATCGTTTTTTTCAAGGAAATCGACACAGTAAAAATCTAGATGCCCGTGCAGTGTCTTTGGCAGATAGAACTGAGCATGTGCAGAACACCTTTTAGACCTCTGCCATGGGCGTTTGCTTTTTAGCCACTAATAGTGAATCTGATTGTGGATTCCTCTGACAGCCGGCACTCGGTCGCGACTACTGTGTTTAATAAACAGCATTCAGCATATCTTCATGTAATCTAATTAGATTTCCTTAGTTCTAGTGATTCTATTTTTGTTTCTTATCCTTTATAATTATTTCTGTTATGATTTTACTTATTTTGAAGGTCTAGATAATATTTATTTTGAAAGCTGAATGTAAAAATAAAAGGTCCGCAATAAAAAAAAAAAAAAAAAAAAAAAAACCAGCGTGGGTCCCCCCTTTCATCCATACCAAGCCCTTCAGGTCTGGTATGGATATTAAGGGGGAACTCCATGCTGAAATGTAAAAAAAAAACAGCGTGGGTCCCCCTCAGTATCCATACCAGACCTTTATCCGAGCATGCAGCCCGGCAGGTCAGGAAAGGGGGGGGGGGGGGGACGAGCGAGCGCCCCCCCCCCCTCCTGAACCATACCAGGCCACATGCCCTCAACATGGGGGGGGTGCTTTGGGGCAGGGGGGCTCCCCCCCCAAAGCACCTTGTCCCCATGTTGATGAGGACAAGGGCTTCTTCCCCACAACCCTGGCCGGTGGTTGTGGGGGTCTGCGGGCGGGGGGCTTATCATATTCTGGAAGCCCCCTTTAACAAGGGGGCCCCCAGATCCCGCCCCCCCCCCCCCCCCACGTGAATGATTCTGCGGTACACGGTCCGCAGACTCATTCACAAAAAAACTAAGTGTGGTGTAAAAAAAACACAGTACAGGGTCTTTGACAAGTCCTTTATTAAAACAATGTCCCCCGAAGTAGATCCAACGTCAATCGCGGCGGCGGCGACCCGAAAAAAGGAAAAAAAAAAAAGGTTCCTCTCCCGTCCGAGGCTTCCAGCCTAGTGAAGAAGAGGCTAGCTGACATTTCTTATATAGGTATGGGGCGGGGCCAGCCGGGGACATCATCCCCGCCCCTTACCTATTTGAGAAATGTCACCCTGTCTCTCCACTGAGGCTAACTAGCTGAATTCAGGAGACAGTCTGACATTTCTTATATAGGTATGGGGCGGGGCCAGCCGGGAAGAGCAAGCATGTGACATGGGGCGGGTCACTCAGATGATGTCCCCGGCTGGCCCCGCCCCATACCTATATAAGAAATGCCAGCTAGCCTCTTCTTCACAAGGCTGGAAGCCTCGGACGGGAGAGGAACTTTTTTTTTTTCGGGTCCCTGCCGCCGCGATTGACGTTGGATCTACTTCGGGGGACATTGTTTTAATAAAGGACTTGTCAAAGACCCTGTACTGTGTTTTTTTTACACCACACTTAGTTTTTTTGTGAATGAGTCTGCGGACCGTGTACCGCAGAATCATTCACGTAGGGGGGGGGGACCGGGATCTGGGGGCCCCCTTGTTAAAGGGGGCTTCCAGATTCTGATAAGCCCCCCGCCCGCAGACCCCCACAACCACCGGCCAGGGTTGTGGGAAAGAGGCCCTTGTCCTCATCAACATGGGGACAAGGTGCTTTGGGGGGGGGAGCCCCCCCTGCCCCAAAGCACCCCCCCATGTTGAGGGCATGTTGCCTGGTATGGTTCAGGAGGGGGGGGCGCTCGCTCGTCCCCCCCCTTTCCT
Organism: Staurois parvus; assembly: GCF_062004578.1. NCBI lineage: Eukaryota > Metazoa > Chordata > Amphibia > Anura > Ranidae > Staurois > Staurois parvus. The sequence continues at coordinate 816,707 of NW_028318835.1, forward strand.
GACCTGCCGGGCTGCATGCTCGGATAAGGGTCTGGTATGGATATTGAGGGGGACCCACGCTGGTTTTTTTTTTTAATTCCAGCGTGGAGTTCCCCCTTAATATCCATACCAGATCCGAAGGGCTTGGTACAGATGGGAGGGGGGACCCCACGCTTTTTTTTTTATTATTTATGCAATAAAGGGAATTATTTTACATTCAGCTGTCAGTGGGGAACCCCGCTGACAGTTGAAACATTAACACATGGCTGTCGCTCCTACAATCCCGCATGAGTTATGTTATCAACTCATGCAGCATTTTAGTAATGAAAACCAATGCAGCGCTCATGTTTCAGCTGTCGGCGGATTTCCCCACTGACAGTTGAATGTCAAAGTATTGCAGTGATTTATAAACAGTTCTTTAAATAACTGGCGTGGGGTCCCCCCTCCCATCCATACTAAGCCCTTCGGGTCTCGTATGGATGTTAAGGGGTAACTCCACGCTGAAATTAAATAAAAAACAGCATGGGGTACCCCCCTAAATCCATAACACATACTTATCCAAGCATGCAGCCCGGCAGGTCAGGAAAGGGGGGACGACGACGAGCGAGCGCCTCCCCCTCTCCTGAACCATACCAGGCCACATGCCCATACCAAATTATTCAAACATTTGTAAACAGACCAATTAACTGAAATGGTTTGACATTTGTACCCCAAATATGACGTTCCCTGAGGCGTTGGTAAACCGAGGTACGCCTGTATTAGTATTGCAATCCTTTGTATTGGGATACATAGAACCAACATACATCTGAATTGGCAACATAGCACAACATTTGTGTCACATTGGAGATATCTGGCTAGTTATACTGACCATGCCCAGGGACCTAGGATTGATTCACAGCACAGAAATACAGGCTGGGTTAGCAATGTAGCTCCGTGGATTAGTGGTTAGCACTACTGCCTCATAACTCTAGGGTTGTAGGTTTGAATCCCAACCCCGGCGAGGTAGTAGCATGATCTCCGTGTGTGGCTGTCTTCACATACATATTCTGGCAACATCTTTGCTTTCTGTCTAAATGATCCCTAAAATGTGAATTAGAATGAGGCCTTGTCTGTTGAAACACCTTCAAAGCTGCACCTTATGTGAATGGGATAAGATAAGGGCCTGAATCACTAATAGATTTGATAATGATGGTTTACACTCCACCCACTTTTGTGAAGGATTTGGCAAGCAAAGAGCTGACAGAGAGAGAGAAGAGTGAGACGAAGAAGAGTGAGCGAGAGATACATATGAAGAGTGATAAAGAGAGACATTCAGAAGAGTGAGCGAGAGAGAAGAGCGAGCCAGTGAGACAAAGAAGAGTGAGCAAGAGATACATACTGAAGAGTGATAAAGAGAGACATTCAGAAGAGTGAACGAGAGAGAAAAGACTTGGTTGGTGAATCCACACATCAAACTTGTCACAAATCCTGGCGTGCATTTTTCCTCCAAATGCATAGCAGACCCTTATCCCAGCAGGCAGGTACCGCACGCCTTCAAAGATTTATTTCCTTTGTTGATTTTCCTGCTTCGCTCACACTATATGCAATTGAAAATTACTGTTTAAGTTGCCAATTTTACTGTGTTTTCTAGAGAATTACTAACTAGTTGTGTTTTCAATTGTGTGTAGCATTGCGATTTCTATTTGAGTCTAGATGTTAAATTGCTAATAAATGGCCACAATTCTCAAATACCTTTGAACTCTCACTGCAACAAATGGTGTATGTTAATACACTCACATTCATTATATCCAATATCAGGTACGATGTCAATGCACAAATCGCACCTGAAATTGCACACCCTGGATGTGACTTGTCATGTGATTGGCATGGCCAGCAGCTTGCTCTTTGCATGGCAAATTGCACCCAATGTTACTGGGGGCCAACACCACTGTCACATCTAATCCGATGCGGCAATTGTCCAACTTACAGTGAAGTTGCACGAGTTCACAATCCAATTGGATGTGAACAGAGCCTACAGTGGCCAATAGGGTGCGACTTGGTCTACGATTTGCAAGTCGCCTGTCATGCCAATTGCATGGCAATCGCAAACAATGTTACTGGGGGCTACCCGGTCACATTAAAGCAGATTTCTAAGTGGTGTTATTGACACCACAGTCACATCATGTGACTTGCATAGAAGTTGCATGATTTCAAAGTCGGGGTACATGGTGATTTCAAGTGCAATTTGCAAGACATTCGACATCGATCTCTCAGCAAATTGCATGAAAAGTAGTGTATTCATTACTCTATTATTACTTGCGGCTCCTACCAAGTTTGAACCACAACACTATGAACGCTCCAATAGTGTGCTCATTGAGTGGGACTTGGCATGTAATTTGCACAACATGCAAGCTGTAAATCGTCTGCAAAGTCGCACCCTATTGTCTGCTATTAGAGCGACCACATGGGTGCATTTCAAACACTGATTTCTATAGTAGTACATGTACTACTTTAGTGGCAATTTGCATAGAGATCTGTGTCAGATGTCTTGAAAATTGCATTGAAATGGTCAACTTTACTGTAAGTTGCATGATTTGTAAATCAGCTTTGCCCAGAGTGTAATGTTTGGTGATGTTTGATTTCTGGAGTGTTTTACCAATTGATGGGAAATTCACCATACTAGTCAAATCGATTTGTCATTTTCAGTATTGCATACAAGATGTGGTCATGTGACTGTCTTAACTCATGCGAGAATCTGGAGGGAATTGTGACCATAGTAGCAATAAAGGTTCCAATTGGGGTTCCCTTTCACATCCCTGCTCAATGTTCTGTTGTATGCTGCACACGTACATTTCACTGTATATATCTTTCTGATTTGTGGGGCCTGTATACCAAGGGTTAATGCAGGTAGGAAGCGGATTCATCAGGTGAAAACACTTTCACTGACCAAATTAAGGTCAGTGGTGGGTGTGGCTTCATTGGGTGTGGGGCCTTGTTTGGCACGCTCCAAATACAACCTAGCTTATATAAAGACGTGCAGTAGGGAGTGATTTGGCCTGTTACTAGGCCGGGTGGTTTGTGACTAAGTCCTTGCTTGTAGTGGTTTGGGGGAGGAAGAGATTTTGTGCTGAATTGCCCCAGACACCACTCAGGCTGTGTTTGGAAGTGGGCTGGAAATGTTTGCATATTTTTGGCCTTGTAAAGTGTTTGTGTGTTATTGCACACTGATTGTGTTTTTTCTCTTTGCATTGAAAGCCTCACACATGTCAATTGTTTTGTTTAAAATCTGCTCTTGTTTTAATTTTGCTTGCTTATTTAGACTCAAATGCATTTTTCTTACAAACCTGCTGACAAATGTATGTGTAGGGGATTTGTAGAGGTGGGAGGGGTTTTTCACATATGTCTTGTTTTCTTTATATTTTGATGTGTAGACTTTTTTTGTGAATGGATCTTTATACTAAATGATTGTGTAAGTAAACCTTATGTGCACGAAAATGTTACTTGATTCATCTTCCCCTTTGTTTCCTGCTATAACCTGAGCACACACAGTTCATTAGAAGTATCTTTAGATTGTAAGCTCTTATGAGCAGGAGTGTTTTATTTTTGCCACATCAATCCTATTTTTGTGACTCACCAAGATATTGACTGTACCTACTTGTTCCTGCTGACCAAATAAATGAAGATATATTTGATCAATAAATGTTTCACCGATGTTTTTGTGTTTATTTTATGTTCAATATATGAACAACCTTAATAGTTACTTTGTATACTTATATAATCTGCTCAAATGTAGCTTGTAAGAGCGTGAATATGCAAGTGGGTGCAAACTGGCTTTTTCAAAACCAAACAAAAAAATAAAAAACCTGCTTGCACCACAATATTATGTACTAATGAATATGTCACATTCACTGTGCAGCCAGCTACAGGTTTTCTACAATTTGATTTACAGTAATAAAATAGTCCCCACTGTATGTTGATTTTTGGCCTTTGGCAACAAATATATATTAGCCAAGGTTTAAAAAGAAAAAAATCACTAAAACACACATTCGCGAAAGCTATCATAGCCGTGCATAGAAATGAGCGATCGTGCATAGATATGCGCGATCGTGCACAAATAAACGCCAAACAGGTGTCCCCCATGGCGCACGAGCAGCTATCCTCCTGGAAGTCCGTCATCTGGTGCGCGCGCACCCGGAAGTGGTTGTGGGGAGTGTAAGTGGATGAGAAGTGGTTGGAGGTTTTGTGTTGGTTGAAAATTTTGATAACTTTATTGGCATTTGGACATGGCGAGAGCACAGTTCTCAACTGAGGAGATGATCCTTATATGTAAAGTAACTGTGGCCATTGCAAATATGTTTATAACATGTGAGGGACAAGTAATTGTAATTTTGTGGGTGGGGCCTAGCAGAATCTCACTTGGTGCACATGCTACTTATGTGTACATTAGCTCCTGGGTATTGATGGGTCAATTATATTAACCACTTGCCTACTGGGTACTCATACCCCCTTCCTGTCCTGGCCAATTTTCATCTTTCTGCACTGTTACCCTTTGAATGACAATTGTGCGGTCATGCCACATTGTACCCATCTTAAATTTGTATCAGTTTTTTCAGACAAATAGAGCTTTCTTTGGGTGGTATTGACTTGCTGCTGTGAGTTTTACTTTTTGCTCGATAAACCACAAAATAGCTCATAATGAATAAAAGTCTGTTTATATTATAACATTTGGTGAACTGGTAATTTAGCAACACTGATGTGCGTTGATGAGGCGGCACTGCTGGCCACAGGTGGGCGGAATTGTTGGGTGGCACTGGTGGGCACTGATCATCGGGGCCGACCCCTGCTTTGATAACTGCTGGTTCTCGGCAGTACTTTCCACACATTCTGACAGAGTGATGAAAGTGCAGCCAAGACCCGGCAAATGCATTTCCCGGTGATCAGCGTGTCATTGGACATGGCTGATCACATGGTAAAAAGCCGCTGTGATTGGTCTTTACCACATCACGTGATCAGCTGTGTCCTTAGGACACAGCAATCACGGAGAGCGCGTTCTGCCAGGATGTCATATGACACCCTCCCAGAGCTGCCTGGATGCAGTGTAGCGTTATTCGGCTATCTACGGTCGCCAAATAGGTAACCAGCTAGGCCTTCATGGCTAATCTTTGAATATCTGGACATGTATACTGCGTATAATGCATTACATTCTACAATGTGTTGGTGTACATGGTATTACAGTGTGCAATGCGTTGCTGGATTCTGCATGACAGTGGACAGCGTATCACAGTGTGCAATGCGTAGCTCCAGCCTGCATGACAGTGTACAGTGCATTACAGTCTACAATGTGTGGGTGTACACGGTATCACAGTGTGCAATGCGTTGCTCCAGCCTGCATGACAGTGTACAGTGCATTACAGTCTACAATGTGTGGGTGTACACGGTATCACAGTGTGCAATGCGTTGCTCCATCCTGCATGACAGAGTACAGTGCATTACAGTCTACAATGTGTGGGTGTACACGGTATTACTTTGTACAGAGTATTACAGTGTGCAATGCGTTGTACACTGCAGTGTGCACTAAAGCATTTTACACTCATGCACTGTACACACTAACGCATTTGACATTTCTAGTGTGCAATGCGTTAGTGTGCAATGCCTTGGACAGTACAATGCATTTGCAGTATTGGTGTATGTTTATTAAGCACAGATAATTCATCTGATTTTAGTTATCAAGGAGAAGTCTTTTCTGTCCCCCTGTTTATGAGGTGGAGGACAATTGTTTTCCGAAGAGGAGAGGAGACATTTTTTCAAGGAGATCTGTATAGATTTTCAGAGATATGTGTAGATGGTTGAGGGGCTGCATGTGATCTCCGGAGATAATTGGGATTAATGATCACCTGAGTTAAACCAGTGAATGAAAAGTGTAAAAAAACATGGATTGAAAATAATCTGCACTGACCACTGTGCTTTGTCAAGCCACATATTGGCACATTCTGGTGTCACACAGATGCGATGTGAAATTTGCAGTGTTTTCTGTGCAAGCGCTGCACCGCATCACAACCGCAACCCCTTCATGCCACCTGCTGCGGCTTTCTAGGTGAAGTTACCAACACACCAATATTGGTACACAAAGCGTATTGCGATTTGCCAAATTGGATGGCATGCCTATTCACACCCATGTGCATACCCTGAAAAAGGGTCCTGCACATTTTTGGCCCGGATGCGGTGCAATTTGAGGTGTGCAAAATGTTTGTCTCTAATTGCAACGCACACAAATTGCATGTGATTTGCCCAGGAGTGCGGTGTTAGACCACAATGCATGTATGTGAAGCCAGAATAAAAGGATGTGGATTTTGTCTATTTTTACTTGCGCATGTTAACATTATGTAAGTGCATTTTTCTTCTGTTTAACATGCTATAGAAATGCAACATGCATTTGGATGTAGTGTTTTTGTATGTGCATTTTGGAAGTATTCTAAACACACATTGACCCTAGGGCCACACCATATCTTATGCAGGCCATAGATGGGTCGAAAATCGGCCGATTTTTCGGCCGAAAATAAAATCGGCCGATTTTCGGATCGTTAGTGGGCTATTTGTTCGGCCGTTTTTCGGTATTTTGGCAGATTTTTTTTTTCGGTAAAGTTGGAAAAAAACGGCCGAATTTGCCGATCGGCCGATTTTCGCGGCAATGATGGGCAAATCGGCCGATTTTTTTACTGATAAAAAATCTGCACATGAGCAGTGACCTGCAAGAGGAAGACAAAAAGAAGAAAAAGAAGAAGAGGATGATGATGATGAAGATGATGAAGAAGAGGATGATGATGATGATGATGAAGAAGAAGAAGATGATGAAGAGGAAGAAGAGGATGATGATGAAGAAGAAGAGGAAGAAGAAGAGGAAGAAGAAGGATGAAAAATGAGATAAATTCCAGTATGGCAAAAAGTGTCCCTGCAGAGAGCTCCGCTATTTCTTTGACAGTTCCTTGACATTTACAGCGGTTGCAACATTGTATCTATTTGTTTCCGAATAAAAACATCTGTATCCGAAATGGATACAAATACATTGTTGCAACCGCTATAAATGTCAAAGAACTGTCAAAGAAATAGCGGAGCTCTCTGCAGGGACACTTTTTGCCGGCTGTAGACGGGATGAAAATCGGCCGATTTTTTTTTTACCATTGCTGGTAACGTCGGCCGCTTGAACAACCGATTTTTCATTTTTTAAAAGAAAAATCGGCTGTTTTTCTCCCCGTCTATGGCCTGCATAAGCATTAGTGTGCCTGGGGGAGGGGGGGACCTTTGGCCTTTCCAAACACAGTAGATGCTCCAAGAATGTTTCCTTGAACTCTTGAAATGGTTAAAAAGGAAAGACACTCTAGATAGCCTGCACTGAGAATTGACTGTCATGATGACGTGTCAATGATTATTTGTTCTCATTTTTCAGGAGTGGTACTGCTTGCGGTTGAAGCTGGTAGAAATCCACCTTCACGTCCTCCACTCACCTTCACTTGTGGCCAGTGGATATTTTGTGGCCGCAGGCAAGAACTGGCACCGAGGACCTGCATAATGACCCTGGCATGCCAGAGGTGGTTTGGAAGCAGCACAGCAATTTGACCATCCCTTTCCTCTATGTTGGTTTTAGGGTGCAGAATTGCTTCTCGTTCGTGAACGGACTGTCGCCGGATATCAGAGTCCCCATATTTTCAAGATATGTTTTAGCCATGTTGGCTTATTTTTATGTTATTTTCCAAGTGTGTCGCACCTAACCGCACAGTAGTGTGGTGCCATGCGTATTTGTGGCTGTGAATGGGGCTGTTTTTAATAGACGTGTGTAGGTGCAACAACGTTTTCATCATGGTACCTGCGCACATCTACATAGGGCATTGCATTTCTTTGCTGTGCTGGAAAATGTGTGTTCTTGCATGCGTTTCTGCACCACCAATGGTGTGAACAAGTCCTAAGGGCTGGTTCACACTATAGAAACAGTCTAGATGTGTTCCTGATGGGTTTTTTTCATGCCCTTTTGGCATGCATGTTTAGTGTGTTCCAGTACATTTTGGATGCGTTTTGGACATGTTTACATTGCATTTTTGTATCCTTTCCACTTATTTTTTTCTATTTTCTTTGTATTCAATGTAGTTAGGGACATGTGCGTTTTAGTACATTCAAGGACGTTTCAATGTGTTCCAGTACAGTTCTGTGCAGAAACAATGCAGCGTGGTCAACTTTGTTTACAGCACCTGCAATGCATTGAAAATGCAAGCGCTGATGTGAACTATGACATTGACAACCATATAACCTTCTTTCTGTGCGTTTGTGATGCTGAAAAAGCAACTGAAACACATGTAGTGTGAACTGGCCCTAAAGGTTATTAGAGGTCAGGGAACAGGACTGACCAGGAATTGTGAATTCAATCAGACTAGTGGTGAGATACAATCAGCAATTGTATAATAATGTGAGATCTGAGCTGTAGCTGATAGAAAATGAGACACATTCACTTGATCAGTAAATAGATAGTTAAAGAGTGGGGCGGTGATCCATAGATTTGCATATGGGACAGGTGATGATGGGGTGGGGGAGGGGGTCAAGTTGTATAAGGAGACAGATTTAAAAGAGAAAAAAGTTACAATGAAATATACACGGCATGAAACTTGCACATGACCTAATTGGCAGAAGAACAGTACGCAAGTAACATTCATCCACTTTCTAGTCATTAGGCAAAATCATAATTGATCAATATTCCTGCCACAACCCAGAAAATTGATCTCAATTTTTTTGGGATGTTGCCAAGACTGGGATTAGAACCCATGACCCAAGTGCTGTAAGTTCTGAGCTCTAACCACTAAACCACTGTGGGAAACAAAGTTTGAGTTATAATGTAGAATAGTTACATTGTTTAAAAATGATAAAGCGAGCGCTGGTCAAATGATATAGACTAGTAAAATGGTATTACACAAGATAAATATAACCACGAACAGTAGTGCATGAACTCGTGAAAGGTCATCCACCCCTGTGACAGTGTACTACACTATTGAGCACCTTTCTGGCTCCTGTAGCTGAGCTAATTCCTCCCCAGGACCATTTGGGCACCCACCCTGATGGATGGATGGATGGAGCTGGATGACTAACCCATAGCTGCCAGCATACCACTGCACCCCCAGATGTGCGATGTGTATAACCCATGCACATTAATACTTTTGTTCTGGTGAGTGTAGACCAGTCCCAAGGGTGGTTTACCTTTCACGAGTTCATGCACTACTGTCCGTCACGGAGAGACCACATGTGCCATTCATAGGCACTCTCTGAGTTGGTACTCTCACACGAAGGACATTCCATTATTCAGGAATGATTCTATGAACTTATTTTAGCACGATTTACCAGTTTACATCATTATTGCAATTCTTTGCACTTTTTGGTTTTTACATGCGTTCATTATTGATCACATGCATTTATAGCACTGCACTTGTCTTTAACATAGAATAGTTATGTGATTAAAGAGAATGAAGATATATAACTATATTGGGAAATTAGAAGTATATAAATTATTTGAGATATAAGTGTGAAAAATTTGAAAATAAAATGTATGACATTCATTAGTAAATGCAATACTTTCCTGATCATTTTGGAGAAACAGCCAAAAAAAAAAAATAGCAAAAGAGAATTTTCAGAATGTAATAGTACAGCTGTATTAGAATTTTCTATCAGAAAAACGCCAATGTTAATAAAGCCCGCGCTTGTGCGCCATCTAGCGAATATATCCGGTATTGCACCTAAAAATGTGCCAGACAGGATACCACATTCACTAATGGCAAAGTAGTCAGTAGACGCTCGTTAATGAGCTTGCTAGACGCTGGTCAGACGACTGATTGATTGACCGGAGTCTGCCTGAATGGTCAGTCTCTGCTAATACACTCACATCTTAGTGAATCAAGGCCATTGTGTCTTTTAACTTGGGGAAATAAACTAAAAGGAAACTTTCTTTTAGCTGGGGGGAAACTGACAGCTGAATCTCCGAGCTATAGTGAAGAAAAATAAAAGCGGTAATTACGTTTAAAAGCCGGCGCCATAATAAATAAAACAATGTTGTGGGGTCCCCACTCCATTCATACCAAGCCCTTCGGGTCTGGTATGGGCTTTGAGGGGAACCCCCACGCCAAAATTTAATAAAAAAAAAAAAATGGCGTGGGCCCCCCCCAAGATCCATACCAGACCCTTATCCGAGCATGCAGCCCAGCAGGTCAGGAAAGGGGGGTGAGCAAGCTCCTGAACCATACCAGGCCACATGACCCCAACATGGGGGGCTGCTTTGGGGCAGGGGGGCTCCCCCCCCCAAAGCACCTTGACCCCATGTTGATGGAGACAAGGGCCTGTTCCCCACAACCCTGGCTGGTGGTTGTGGGGGTCTGCGGGCAGGGGGCTTATCGGAATCTGGAACCCCACTTTTAACAAGGGGGCCCCCAGATCCCCTCATGTAAATGAGTATGGGGTACATGGTCCAGTTACTCATTCACAAAAAATGTAGTGTGAAAAATGACAGGATATGGTTTTTGACAAGTCCTTTATTAAAAGAAAAAACTAAAAGAATGTCCCCTGCAGAACATCCAATGTCAATCACGATGTCCACTGCTGACCTGAAAAAACAATCTAAAAAAAAAGGCTCCACTCCCGATGATGGCTCCCGACTGTCTGCCTGTGAGCTGGCTTGACAGTTCTTAAATATGTAAGGGTCAGGGCCACCCAGTGACATCACGCGTGTGGCCCCACCTCCTTGTGGGTTCATGCTTGGATAAGGTCTGGTATGGATTTTGGGGGGACCCCCACGCCATTTTTTTTTAAATTTTGGTGTGGGAGTTCCCCTCAAAATCCATACCAGACCCGAAGGGCTTGGTATGTATAGAAGGGGGGACCCCACGCCGTTTTTTAAATTATTTTTTTTTAATTGCTGGCAATTCTTTCTTTTAAATTCAGCTGTCAATGGGAAACCCCGCTGACAGCTGAAACATTAACACATGGTTGTCACTACAAAATACCACATGACTTGATAAAATAACTCCTGCAGTATTTTAGTAGTGTTTACTTTTTTCTGACCTCCGGAACGGATTAATTTATTTTCAATGCATTCCTATGGGAAACAGCGTTTCAGTTTACAAATTTTTCGCTATACAAAAAGTCCTGCAGAAAGAATTACATTCGTAAACCGAGGTATGCCTGTATTTTATTTTTTTGTTGCTCATTCAGTTCTGTGCCAAGCTCCTTTTTTCCATTTCTCCAAGAACAGGGGAGGATCAACTCCTTCCATATCCACAAGGATCTTATAAATCCTAGAGGTAGCTTGTTTTCGTACATTTAACAACTTTTCAAATGGGTACAGATCCTCTGATGTCCTCAGTGGTTGTGGGAGCATTGAAACAAAATGACCTAATTGACAATATCGCCACTCGTCTAATGTGAAAAATGATTATTTTTTTCTTCTTTTAGTCTTGAAAACTGTACAATTTCCTTTTTATCCAATATATTTGTCAAACATGCGTTTTTATCTTTAATCCATTTCCCAGAAATATTATCCTTCCCTGGGGGGAAATACTACGTTCCCACCAGGGGAGTCAGTATTCAATTATATTTCCATCCCTTTTGCTTTTATATTATATCCCAAACTCTTAAAACATTCCTGGTCAACGGACTAGTATTCACATCCAATATACAAAATCTATGTGGCATCAAAATAATCTTCTCTAATTGTGCCCTACTCAGAGTCCCTTCCATGTTTACCCAACATTTCCCTTGTGAATTATATGTCCAATCTACAATTCGTGATAATATCACCGATAAATAATATTTCCTATAATTAGGCAGGCCCAATCCCCCATTCCGTTTTGCCCTACACAGTACCTCATACTTAATTCTCGGTTTCTTATTTGCCCATATAAACCTAAGTCAGGGTGGATAAAAATCAATGATTTTTTTAAAAAAAATTTAAAAAATCTGATTTTTTTTCTTTAAATCGGATTTTTTTAATAAAATGCTTTTTGAGGAAAATATATTACCATCCAAAGGTTATTCCATCATGAAATAAAGATTAGCTTTTTAATTATGTAGAATAAGGCTGTATATGTTTAATCTTCCAGCGGTTTTTGTAAGATTATTGGGCAGTTTCTCTGCCTACAAGATATTATCACAGATGCTTGGTTTACTTTTGCAGTTCTCAAAACTGAATTTGACTCAGCGGAGATCACATGCCTCTTCTTCACAGCAAAAATGTTATAACATGAACAGAGTTAAGAAAAAGACCTTAATCCTAACTTCTGCAAACCTATGAATACAGAATCAACCCCTTCAGTGTTAAGTTTCAAGAAGTTCAGTGAATAGAATAGAAACAATATTTTTCTGATTGTTTGGAATGGAATAGATGTTCACAAGAAGAAAGTGAAACTAAATGTGAGGAGGAAGGGGCTGACAGTCTAAGTTTCTTAAAATATATATATTTTGTTTAGCCAAATTAGTTAACAACATGGATGTTTGTTTAAGCAAATAACATATGCTGTAATGTTATTGTTTCAGTTGAATAAATCTATTTAAATTGTTATTATTAAGGTAATGGTTATTTTTCTCCTTCCTAAGTACAACAGAAAAGTTGTCCAAGTATGAATGATTAACCTATTAAACTGGGGATAAAAAAAACTAATATGAAACATTGTTATTCTAAAAATCTTCATATGTCAGTGGTGGAGTACGCCATTTCTCTTTTTCCATCTTTAATTTTTTCTATAAAATTCTTAGATTTTTTTTTTTCCTTTTAGTATCCTCATTAAGTGTTTTCCTGGTCTATTCTCCCACTGATATCTTTCTTCTGATACCATGTTGAGTATCCTTCTCGATTCCTGTTCCATTAGATCTTTTAATTCTTTTCTTTTAAAAATCATCTTCTGATGTATACCTCTCTTCTTTTTATATGACTGTTATAACTTATGAAGCTCCTCCATCGCCATCTTTTTTCCCCTGGTCTTCCTTTTTTTCTGCCCCTATCGAAATCAGTATTCCCCTGATATATATTTTGTGTGCCTCCCATATTTTGGCCTCCGAAACCTCCTTAGTCTCGTTGAGCTCAAAAAATTGCTCTGTTTCCTGCCTTTGCCTTTTCTCTATTTCAGGATCTTGTATCAGCATCTCATTTAATCTCCACATAGTTGTTTTATTCCGTTCCCCTCCTACCCATAGTCTCATTGTGACAGGAGCATGATCAGAAATAGTCGTAACCTTTATATTGGAACTAACCAACGACTCCAGTTGTTTATGCTTGATCATTATATAATCCAGTTGTGTGTATGATCCATGTACTGGAGAGAAGAAGGTGTATTCTCTTTCTTTTGGATGTTTCACTCTTCCAGGTGTCAGTCAATTGACATTGATATAACAACCTCTTCAATAATTTTAATTTCCTGCCACCCTCTCTCTGCATACCTAATGACGTATCCAACAGTCCCCAGATCCCCCCCCCCACGTGAATGAGTCTGCGGTACATGGTCCCGCTACTCATTCACAAAAAAACAAAGTGTGGTGTAAAAAAAAAAAAAAGTACAGGGTCTTTGACAAGTCCTTTATTAAAACAATCTTTTATCTGGTCCCGTCGGAGACTTCCAGCCTTCTGAAAAAAAGTCTCGCTGACAGTTCTTAAATAGGTTAGGGGCTGGGCCAGCCAGGGACATCATCCGAGTGACCCCGCCCCATGTCACATGCTTGCTGTCCCCGGCTGGCCCCGCCCCTTACCTATATAAGAACTGTCAGACTGTCTCCTGCATGCAGCTAGTTAGCCTCAGTGGAGAGACAGGGTGACAATTCTTAAATAGGTAAGGGGCGGGGCCAGCCGGGAACATCATCCGAGAAACCCTGCCCCATGTGACATCAATGATGCTAAACATGGGGCAGGGGTTTCTCGAATGATGTCCCCGGCTGGCCCCGCCCCTAACCTATTTAAGAACTGTCAGCGAGACTTTTTTTCAGAAGGCTGGAAGCCTCCGAAGGGACCGGAACTTTTTTTCTTTTTTCGGATCGCCGCCGCCGTGATTGATGTTGGATCTACTTCGGGGGACATTGTTTTATTAAAGGACTTGTCAAAGACCCTGTACTGTGTTTTTTTACACCACACTTTGTTTTTTTGTGAATGAGTAGCAGGACCATGTACCGCAGACTCATTCACGTAGGGGGGGGCCGGGATCTGGGGGCCCCCTTGTTAAAGGGGGCTTCCAGATTCTGATAAGCCCCCCGCCCGCAGACCCCCACAACCACCGGCCAGGGTTGTGGGGAAGAGGCCCTTGTCCCCATCAACATGGGGACAAGGTGCTTTGGGGGGGGAGCCCCCCTGCCCCAAAGCACCCCCCCATGTTGAGGGCATGTGGACTGGTATGGTTCAGGAGGGGGGGGCGCTTGCTCGTCCCCCCCCCCTTTTCCTGACCTGCCGGGCTGCATGCTTGGATAAGGGTCTGGTGTGGATATTGGGGGGTCTCCATGCTGTTTTTTTTTTTTTTAATTTACGGCGTGGAGTTACCCCTTAACATCCATACCAAACCCGAAGGGCTTGGTATGGATGGGAGGGGGGACCCAACGCTGATTTTTTTATTATTTATTTAATTCACGGAAATAATTTAAAATTCAGCTGTCAGTGGGAAACCCCGATGACAGCTGAGACATTCCTTCTGTCCCTGCAGAGAGCTCCGCTATTATATTTGACATTAAAATGTATAGAAACTGCAACATTGGGTCTGGTGTGGATATTGGGGGGTCTCCATGCTGTTTTTTTTTTTTAAATTTACGGCGTGGAGTTACCCCTTAAGATACATACCAGACCCGAAGGGCTTGGTGTGGATGGGAGGGGGGACCCCATACCGTTTTGTATTTATTATGGTGCTGGTTTTTAAATGTAATTTTCCCTTTTTTTTCTTCAAAATAGCTCAGAAAGTCACCTGTCACTTCCCCCAGCTAAAAGAGAAAGTTTTCTTGGAATTTATATTCCTAAAGGAAACAATGTTTACTTTGAGTTTATTAAAAGATACAAAGTTTTCTGTAACTTCGGGGAAAGTGACTTCTAAGCTTGTGAACTATAGTGAAGAAAAAAAAAGGCTGGCATTTGCATTTGAAAATCAGCGCTGACATACACTTTGTATTGCGAAAAAAAAATTATTAACAATTGTGTAAACCGAGGCATTATTTTCAATGGATTTTCATTCGTAAACCGAAAATTCCGTTAACCGAGGCGTTGGTAAACTGAGGTACGCCTGTATTAGTATTGCAATCCTTTGTATTGGGATACATAGCACCAACATACATCTGAATTGGCAACATAGCACAACATTTGTGTCACATTGGAGATATCTGGCTAGTTACACTGACCTTGCCCAAGGATTTAGGATTGATTCACACCACAGAAATACAGGCAGGATTAGTGTTCAACAGCTCTGTGGATTAGTGGTTAGCACTACTGCCTCACAATGCTAGGGTTGTTGGTATGAATCCCAACCACAGCAATGAATTTGCATGATCTGCGTGTGACTACCCTAACATACATGTGCTGGTGGCAGCATCTTTGCTTTCTGTTTAAATGATCCCTAGAATGTGAATTAGAATGAGGCCTTGTCTGTTCAAACACCTTTAAAGTAGCACCTTTTGTGAATGTCAAAAAATGGGATGAGATCAGGGCCTGGACTAATGATTGATTGGATAATGCTGGTTTGCACTCCACCTCCTTTTGGGAAAGTTTTTCAAACCATGAGAAGAGTTAGCGAGAGAAAGAAAAGGATTACAAAAATAAATAAATAAATAAATAATGGCATGGAGTCCCCCCCCCCAGATCCATAACAGACCCTTATCTGAACATGCAGATACCGCATGCCTTCAAAGATTTATTTCCTTTGTTGAATTGCCTGCTTGGTTCACACTAGATGTGATTTAAAATTGTGCTTTTTGTTGGCAATTTCACCGTGTTTTCTGTAGATTTACCAATGAGTTATTGCGTTTTCAATTGTGTTTTGCATTGTGATTTCTATTGTAGTCTATATGTGAAATCGCTACAAAATGCTGAAAAAGTTAGACGAGAACTACTTTTGAAATTGTGCTGCAGCAAATCGCTTACGTTAAGACACTCACATCCACATTCATTAGATCGGATATCAGGTACAATTTCAATTCCCAAATCGCACCTGAAATCGTGCACCCTGGATGCGACTTGGCATGCGATTTGCATGGCATGCAACTTGTAAATCGTATGCCAAGTCGCACCCTATTGTCTGCTATTAGAGCAGTCACATGGGTGCATTTCCGACACTGATTTCTAAAGTAGTACATGTACTACTTTTGTGACGATTTGCATAGATATCTGTGTCAGATGTCTTGCAAATCGTAAGGAAATCAGCATCCTCACTGTACGTCGCACAATTTCTAAATCGGCTTTGATGTGACCGCGGTGTAAGGCCTATTTATGTTTGATTTCCTGAGTGTTTTTCCAATTTATGGAAAATGCCGCATACTAGCAAAAGTGAATTGACATTTTCAGTATTGCATGCGAGATGTGGTCATGTGACTGCCTTAACTCATGTGATAATCTGGAGTGAATTGTGCCCATAGGGCCAAGAAATATTGCCAATAGGGTTCCCTTTCACATCCCTGTTCAATGTTCTGTTGTATGCTGCACAGGTACACTTCATCGTGGCTTTCTTTCTGACTCTGATTTGTGGGGCCTGTATACCAAGGGTTAACACAGGTGGGAAGAGAATTAATCAGGTGCAAACACTTTCTCTGACCAAATGAATGACAGTGGTGGGTGTGGCCTACCTTATATAAAGAGATGCAGTAGTGGCTGATTTTGCCTTGTACAGGCACATTATTTCTACATGTCCTTGTCTGTGGTGGTTTGGGGAGGAAGAGATATTGTGGTGAATTGCCCCAGGCCACACTCACGCTGTGTTTTGATGTGGGCTGTAACCTACCAGCATGTTCTTCCTTCTAAGGTGTGTTTGTGTGTTATTGTACAATGATTGTGTTTATTATCTTTGCATTGTAATCCTAACACATGTCCATTGCTCTGCTCTTCCAAGTTTGCTTTATTTAGAATGAAATGCAGTTTTCAGACAAACATGGTGAGAAATGTATATGTGGGGGATTTGGGGAGGTGTTTTTATTTTGGCACGCATGTATTTTTACATTATTTTGATCTGCAGCTTTTGTGAATAAGCCCAAGTGATTCATATTAACCGTTTGTTTCCTGCTGTAACCTGTGAAAGCACAGTTCATTAGAAGTATAATCTTTTAGATAAGCTCTTATGAGCAGGACCGTTCTATTTTAGCAACATCAATCCTGCTTTTTTTTTTTTTTTCACACCAAGATATTGAATGTAGCTTTTTGTTGCTGTCCAAATAAATGTGGAATGTGTGGAAAACATTTGTACTATGTATTTTTTGGGGGGATTATTTCATGTTCTAGTTGAATGTTGCACAGTGGCTAAATGGTTAGCACTTCCACCTGGCAGTACTAGGGTCGTTGGTTCGAATCCCAGCCACGGCACCTCCTGCCTGGAGTTTCCATGTTCTCCCTGTGCCTGTGTTTCCTCCGGGTACTCCGGTTTCCTCCCACACTCTAAAGACATGCTGGAAGGTTAATTGGATCCTGTCAAACTTGGCCCTAGTATATGTATGAATGTAAGTTAGGGCTCTTAGTACGCCTCTTGGGTGTCAGGGACTGAAGTGAATTTACCACATCTATATGTAAAGCGCTGTGTAAATTGACAGCGCTATATAAGTATCTGAAATGTACTAGCACCCCTAACACTTATTTTTGCTAGCTATATAATATGCCCAAATCTTCCTTGTTAGAGCGCACATGTGCAAGTATGTCCAAAATAACAATCCAAAAGCCCCCTATTGCACCACAAGACCATGTTATGTACCAATGAATAGGTCGTGTTCAATGTGGAGCTAGCTATTCTTTTTCTACAATCCTCTTAACAGTAATAAATTGGGCCCCTAATTTATGTTGACTTTGGGCCTTTACTGGCAAATATATATTCGCCAATGTCATATACACAGTATAGCTGCAAGCATACATTAACCAATGCCAAATCTACAATAGAACTGCAAACATATATTTGCGAATGTCATATACACAATGGAGCCGCATGTAAAATTGCTATGGTGCACAAATAAACGCCAAGATGGCTGTCGGAGGAGGTGCTAGAGCAGCTGTCATACCGAAAATACGTCATGATGTTGGCGGAAGGATGTTTGCACACACCCGGAAGTGGAAGTGGGGAGTGTGAGTGGATGGGAGTGTAGTTAGGAGAGTTTAGTGGTAATTTGCAAGTCTATTTTTTAGTTTTGTGAATTGTTCTTTTGTGGAATTCCAAACCACATCTGGACATGGCGAGATCGCTGTTCTCCACCGAGGAGATGATCCTCATTTGCTGGGGAAACATTACTAATAATTGTTGTATTTTCAGTTGAAAACATGTCCAATTCCTAGATCCATTGAGGTACATAGCGGAGGTTCAAGGTTCTTCCTAACTATACAGGTGGCACAGACACAAGCATACACCCAGGGCCACTGTTAGATATCATGGGGCCCCGTACAGCATACCTGACAGCCCCCCACCGCCAGAGAAAATATCCAAATTATATTTATGGTAAAAGATACACTAAAAACGTTATTAATGGACATAATCCCAACCATATTCCTGTGAAATCTATATGATAAAACTGTACTGCGTTCATAAATAAAGCTGTGTGTAATTGAGGTTTTGGGGCTCATGGGTGCTGTGGCCTGTAGAGTGGGAATCAGTGGTTTGTTTTTGTGGCTATCGCCGTTTGCAGGCAACCTATGTTACACTATGGAATTGCTGCAGGTCATAATTTGACAAGCATATGGGTGCAGGTGTACAGCCCTGAACACAGACAGTGAGCATTCAGGGTCACTTCCCCACGTCTTCACACCTGTCAGATTAAATACTGTGTTCATACAGCTGCTGTGTCCCCATAGTGTAACAGGTGGCTCTAGCCACATAAACAATCCACTCATTCATGCTGTACAGGCCAGAAGATCTGTGTGAATGGGGCATTTTTTACTTTTTTTTTTTTCCTCAGCTCGTTAATTTCAATGGGCTGCCTAATGTGTGGGAACATGCAAAAATACTGCAAAAATACTGCAGGCATATTATTTTAAAAGTGTGTTGCACCTAACCGCGTACATCTGCAAAGGGCATTGCATTTCTTTGCTGTGCTGGAAAATGTGTGTTCTTGCATGCGTTTCTCCACCACCAATGGTGTGAACAAGTCCTAAGGGCCAGTTCACACTATAGAAACAGTCTAGATGTGTTCCTGATGCGTTTTTGCATGCCCTTTTGGCATTCATGTTTAGTGTGTTCCAGTACATTTTGGACACGTTGCATTGCATTTTTGTATCCCTTCCAGTTAGTTTTTTCTACTTTCTTTTTATTCAATTTAATTAGGGACATGTGCGTTTTAGTACATTCAAGGACGTTTCAATGTGTTCCAGTACAGTTCTGTGCAGAAACAATGCAGCGTGGTCAACTTTGTTTACAGCACCTGCAATGCACTAAAAATGCAAGCGCTGATGTGAACTATGACATTGACAACCATATAACCTTCTTTCTGTGCGTTTGTGATGCCGAAAAAGCATCTGAAACACATGTAGTGTGAACTGGCCCTAAAGATTATTAGAGGTAAGGGAACGCGACTGACCAGGGATTGTGAATTCAATCAGACTAGTGGTGATATACAATCAGCAATCGTATAATAATGTGAGATCTGAGCTGTAGCTGATAGAAAATGAGACACATTCACTTGATCAGTAAATAAATAGTTAAAAAGAGTGGGGCGTGATCCATAGATTTGCATATGGGACAGGTGATGATGGGGTGGGGGAGGGGGTCAAGTTGTATAAGGAGACAGATTTAAAAGAAGAGAAAAGAGTTACAATGAAATATACACAGCATGAAACATGCACATATCCTAATTGGCAGAAGAACAGGAAACAGGTAACATTCATCCACTTTCTAGTCATTAGGCAAAATCATAATTGATTGATCAATATTCCTGGCACCGACACAACCCAGAAAATTGATCTCCATTTTTTTAACGTTCATAAATGTTAAGGAGTTAATAATCTAAGGGCAGAAACTCAGCCATGTAACTAGGTCCAATGAACCTAACAGCATGTCTTCTGAGTGTTGGCAGAAACACATCCATACAGGGAAAGCATGCAAACTGGGATGCAGCCATGACTGGGATTAGAACCCATGACCCAAGTGCTGTAAGTTCTGAGCTCTAACCACTAAACCACTGTGGGAGACACAGTTTGAGCTACAATGTAGAATAGTTACATTGTTTAAAATGACAAAGCGAGCGCTGGTAAAATTATATAGACTACTAAAATGGTATTACACAAGATAAATATAACCACGAACAGTAGTGCATGAACTGGTCATCCACCCTTGTGACAGTGTACTACACTATTAAGCACCTTTCTGGCTCCTGTGGCTGAGCGAATTCCTCCCCAGGACCATTTGGGCACCCACCCTGATGGATGGATGGCTGGAGCTGGATGACTAACCCATAGCTGCCAACATACCGCTGCACCCCCAGATGTGTGATGTGTATAACCCATGCGCATTAATACTTTTGTTCTGGTGAGTGTAGACCAGTCCCAAGGGTGGTTTATCTTTCACGAGTTCATGCACTACTGTCCGTCACGGAGAAACCACACGTGCCATTCATAGGCACTCTCTGAGTTGGTACTCTCACACGAAGGACATTCCATTATTCAGGAATGATTATATGAACTTATTTTAGCACCATTTACCATTTTACATCATTATTGCAATTCTTTGCACTTTTTGGTTTTTACATGCGTTCATTATTGATCACATTCATTTATAGCACTGCACTTGACTTTCACATAGAATAGTTACGTGATTAAAGAGAATGAAGATATGTCATTATATTGGGAAATTAGAACTCGAAATTCCAAATTATTTGAGATATAAGTGTGAAAATGTTTAACATTTGAAAATAGAATGTATGACATTCATTAGTAAATGCATTAGTTGTCTGATCATTTTGGAGAAAAAGCAAAAAAAAAAAATATATAGGTGTACTAATTATGTTACATTCTAAGTATTCTCTTTTGCTAACATAAAAACGCCAATGGTACAAAGCCCGTGCTTGTTCGCCATCTAGCGAACATATCCGGTATTGCACCTAAAAATGTGCCAGACGCGATTTCACATTTACTAATAGTAAAGTAGAAGTTCGTCAATGAGATTGCTAGACGCCGCTCAGAAGACTGACAGGTCTTAATTGATTTAATTGAGTCTGCCTGAATGTTCAGAGTCTGCTGGTAGACTCAAGTCTTAGTAAATCAGCGCCTATATCTCTAAACACTTCAGAATTCATACGGCTGCTTCTATCACATCATGTGCTATGTGCTGCTTCTGCTGTGCTAGGGGAGGTTTATGGGAAGGCTGGAGTATTTAAACTAAGATCGAGGGTGAGGGAGAATTAGATTATAACGGGGTAGACAGATCAGACAGGGGTCAGTACTTATTGGTGGGTGGAATGGGGAAAGATGGGGGGAAGGATATGGCAAAGAAGAAGTTTCCCATGTTACAAACAACCAGTGGAATTGGTACCATTTGTATGAAAATAAAACATATGCAAAATACGTGTGAACAAGGCATCAATGAATGAAAGTGTTTTGTTCACCAATGCCAGAAGTCTGCCAGCAAATAGGTGAGTTGGAAGCTTTGGTGCATGAAGAGAACTATGATTTAATTGGTATTGGTGAATCTTGGCTTCATTCTTTACATGACTGGGCCATTAATATGCCTGGCTATGTTCTCTTTCGGAGAGACGGGGTAAATAAGAATGGTGGTGGTGTCTGTCTCTATGTGAGAAGTGATCTCAGAGCGAGTGTGAAAGAGGACCTAGTTGATGGAGAGCGTGATGAAGCTGAAGTATTATGGGTGGAACTGCACATGGGGGTGCTTACTACAAAGGTAATCATTGGAGCTTGTTATAGGCCTCCCAGTGTTAATGAGGAGGTGGAGACTCAGCTCCTTGCACAGATCAAAATAGCTGCAAGGGCTGGGACAGTGATAATGAGGATTTTAACTACCCAGAAATTGACTGACGTAATGGTACTGCAGGAACAGTTAAAGGGCAAATATTTTTAAACCTACTACAGGACAATTTTATGGTGCAGCTCACAGAGGCCCCTACTAGGAATGATGCTCTGTTGGACCTGGTAATCTGAAACCATGCAGAGCTTATTACGAATGTCCATATAAAAGAACATCTGGGTAGCAGTGACCATAACATGACTTCATTTATTGTTAGCTGTAAAAAGCAAGAACATACAGGGAAAATAATAATGCTCAATTTCAAGAGAGAGCTAATTTTCCAAGGCTGAGAGCTGCTCTCCAAGACTTAGACTGGGAGGGAATATTGGCATCGATGAACACAACACAGAAATGGGAGTTCTTCAAAAAAGACTGTATGTGAACACACTGCAAAAAATATTTCCATGGGCAACAAGTTTAAAAGGCTAAAATTTAAACATACGTGGCTTACGGCCAAAGTTAAAAAAGCTATAGATAATAAGAAAAGAGCTTTTATTAAATATAAAAATGAAGGAACGCTATCATCGTTTAAGCATTACAAAGAGTACAACAGAACATGCAAAAAGGAAATAAAGGCCGCAAAAATTGAAAGCAAACAACAGATTGCAAAAGATAGATGGACCAACCCCCAAAAATTCTTCAAATATATTAATAGTAAAAAGGTCCGGTCCGAGCATGTAGGCCCTTTACAAAATAATCTAGAGTGGGTGACCGGGGACAAAGAAAAGGCAAATTTACTAAATACCTTCTTCAGCTCTGTGTATACAAAGGAGCATGGGGGAGCTCTTGTGTATAATAAGCATGGTATTGACACAGCTCCAGGTGATCCACAATGGCTCACAATTGATATGATCCAAAAATATTTAGACAGAATAAAGGTGAATAAAGCACCTGGACCAGATGGCATACACCCATGGGTCCTTAAAGAATTGAGCTCTGTCATTTCAAAGCCATTGTTTCAAATTTTTAGGGACTCTTAAATGACTGGCATAGAACCACTGGATTGGCATAAGGCCAATGTGGTGCCAATATTTAAAAAGGGGTCAAAATCTTAACAAGTAATCATAGACCTGTTAGTTTAACGTCTATAGTTGGGAAGATACTGGAGAGTTTAAAAAAGACCACATAGATGAGTTCTTGCTGGAAAAAAATAGTTTAAGCAACAGAGCATGGATTCATGAAAGACAGAAGTTGTCAAACAAATCTGATTTCTTTTCATGAGGAGAGCAAGACCTTGGACAGAGGGGTGGCGGTGGACGTGGTATACCTGGATGTTGCAAAAGCGTTTGACACAGTTCCCCACACTCGGCTAATGTGTAAGGTAAAGTCTACGGGCTTGGAAAAATCTGTATGTAAATGGATAGAAAACTGGCTAAAAGATAATATTCATAGAGTAGCGGTTTATGATTCATACTCTGAATGGTCTAGGGATGTCAGTGGTGTACCCCAAAGTTCAGTGTTGGGACCCTTACTTTTAATATATTTATAAACAATAAAGGGTCTGGTATAAAAAATACCATTTCAGTCTTTGCAGATGGCACCAAGCTGTGCAGTGGAATAACATCCTTACAGGATGTCTTCAACTTACAAGCTGACCTCAATGCACTGTTTAATTGGGCAACTGTGTGGCAAATGAGGTTTAATGTTAATAAATGTAAGGTTATGCACTTGGGGGCTAAGATTATGCATGCATCATACTAGGGGGAGTACAACTGGGGGAATCAATGGTGGAGAAGGATCTGGGGGTTCTGGTGATTTCGATTTTTTTTTTAATAGTTGAACTGGATGGACTTTTGTCTTTTTTCAGCCAGACTAACTATGTGCACTTTCAGCCCATATCCATTATATAACTGGAATATGTTTTGGTAACTACCTGAAAAACTAAAATTGTGCCTGTGTCCAAATATATATGGACCTAACTGTATGTTGGTGACAACCAGATCCCTTGACGCTATTCGCAGGGGAGTAGTTAGCGTACGACCCTCATCGTCCCCGATAGATGATACCACTTTGTCTGGCAGATTTTTTATGTATTAGAATCATTACTCCCACTTTACCCTTGACCGATGCAGATCCATAGACCTGTCCGACCCAGGGTTTTTGCATGCGTTTAAAGTCCTCTGCTACTAAGTGGGTTTCTTGTAGAAGAGCTACCTCTGCTTTAAGTCGCTTAATGTGATGCGGTATCATCAAGCGTTTGTTATGGGACCATAGTCCTTTAATATTCCATGTAATGATTCACAATATAGGTATAGAGAGTGTATCTTGCATGTTTTGAGTGTAGATTGCCTCCAGCTTTTTTAGACCCTATGTGCCATGTTAGTCCTAGTGTAACAATGAGATATGAAGATCTGGTTCCCAATGCGAGTAGAAGGGAGGGAGAAAAAGCCCAACAGGGGCATAAAAAGGTGAACAAACAAATTCTAACAGAGAGCTTGAACTTCACATTATTCCACGTGTCCTCTTCCTGTGGACAACATTACCGGGGACTCATGCTGCTGTTGCGCTGGGACTGTGAATATGAGGTGTCGTGCACCAACACTCTTCCAGGAGTTGAGGATTGCGCTGTTCCCTTGGACTAGCCGAGGACTAGGAGGAGGTAGATTTGGATTCCCCTGCTGGATTAGTAAGGCAAAGATTGTCAGGGTATGCCAGTGTGAACTTGATGCCTTTTAAGTACGCTGCTGAGCATAATGGTTGGAAAGCCTTTAATCTGCGAGGTACTTCTTGGGAGTAGTCAGTGAAAAGAAGCAGCTTGTGGTTGTCTAGTTGGAATGTTCTGGAGTTCTGAAAAGATTTTAGGATGGCAAACCTGTCAGAGTAGTTGAGGTATCAGACAATTACAGGCCTGGGAGAACAGCGATCATTTGATGGGGATCCCAGGCAGTGTGTCTTTCCATAACACATGTAGTGGTAATTCCCAATGCTTCAGGAATGCGCTTTGAGCATAGATCTATCAATGAGCTGGAGTTATAAGATTCTGGGAGGGCAATGAATCTTAGGTTGTTCCTGCGGGAACAATTCTCCAAGTCGTCCAGTTTTTCCAGAATGTACTGTTGAGCCTGGGAAGCTTGTTGGGCTGCCGTTGGGGAGGACTGAACTTCATCCTCAAAATCTGACAAGTGCTGTTCCGCTTCAGTAGGCCATTTGGTGTGATCCCCCAGTTCCTTTCTAAGCTGGGCTATGCTATGTGGATACTGCCCTATCAACAGCTGCATTGATTGTGGGCGATAGTAGGGCAGCCACAGCTTGTTCGATCCTGCTGTACTGATCTTCTGGAAGAACTGAAGCCGTATCTGCAGTCTGTACCTGTATATCTGTATCCATTCCGTCGGTCATCTTGGCTGCCTGTGAACTAAGGGATGAAGGCGCCGAGCAGATGGCGAGTGAACCAGAGCCTGTGGGAACCAGGAACATCTCCATGTATGTGCTTCCTGGGGTAGGGCAGGGGAAGCAAGGGCCGCAGGTAGATGTCCCAGGGCTATGTGGCCTGATATTCATGCTGCTTACCCCAGAGCCGCTGTCCCGTGCAGCCGCTACATGTGGAGCCGAAACCGGAAGTCCTCAATTTTTAAGGTTGCCTACACAGAAGTAATGAGTGGGGCTAAAAGAGTTTTCCCATGTGTGGCAATGACAGCAGAGTATTCACCTTGCTCTCTGATGGATCAGTGATCACATCTTGATCCTAGACCAAATACCGCTGGGAACAAAACGCCAATGTGAAGTCAAAAAACACCCCTAATTGCTGCTGTAGACAAGGGGAATCCCAGCAGGACTCACCACCAACAGAACCCAGACACAAGGAGGATATAACATCATGGTGGAGAGCACCAAAAACTGGTCCAGGAAGCAAAGAGATACAACCCCCACACCCACAGAAGCCCTGCATAAGAGAGCTGCAAACCAACTGGCTACTGCTCAATCACCACCAAAATGGCTGCCCATGCATCTTCCTAGGCCAGAATACTAATGAATAGACCTTTTCCAAAATGTCTACCATTCTGGTCTCCGCCAAAATGGTTGCCGCAACCTGCCAGCCCCACCACGAAAGACTAACACAGCTACAAAAAAATTGGAACACTGCCCGCTCAGTGCACGGCAGGCACAGCCGACGAAAACAGAGGGACTGTGCACCTTCCAAACATTTCCAAAACCAGCAGAGGGAAGCCACAGGCCCACCCACAGAACAGACTGGACAAGTTAGACGGCATCACCCGCAACATGGGAAGGGAGGACTGGCAGAGTGGAGGACCAGCCAAGTGTAGGCCTGGCAGAGAGGAAGGGTTGGCAAACAGGGAAGACTGGCAGAGAAGGAGGACTGGCAGGGAGAGAAGGAAAGCCCAGGCATGGTGGGGAAGTAAAGACCCCACACAACCAACCAGCCCAGGGAGTACCCATGCCCCACACTGCGATGACAGAGGGGGAAAACATTTACTTACCAATCCAGCAGGAGTTGCGGGAAACACTCCCAAGAAAGATCCACCTCTCAACAAGGTGAAGGTTGTCAGCCAGGGTGACACTGTGACATGGAAATCGGGTGCCTGGTCATGTGTGCTCCCACGGGAGCGGCCCTGGTCCACGATGGGGCTGTTGCAGCTGACCCAGTGCATAGCTACAGGTCTGTGTTTGCTCACTGGCCAGACTGCTAGAGTATCCACCCTGTTGCCCACCCCAGCTGTTGATTGAAGATCACAGCAGTAATAGCTCCAAATGAAAAAAAAAAAAAGTTTTTGGAACCACAGTTTTTTTTTCTGCCTAGTGAGAAGTAAGGACCTAGTTCCCTGCTGGCATTTGTGAGTTTCTATAAACTTTTTTTTTTACCTTTTTTTTTCTCCTTTGGAACTGTTTTACACTTGGCTGGTCCTCCACTCTGCCAGTCCCCCCTTCCCCCATTGCGGGTGATGTGTCGCCTAATTTGTCCAGTCTGTTCTGTGGGGGGGCCTGTGGCTTCACTCTGCTGGTTTTGGAAGTGTTTGGAAGGTGCAGAGTCCCTCTGTTTTCTTCGGCAGTGCCTGCCGTGCGCTGGGTGGGCAGTGTCCACATTTTTTTGTAGCCGTGTTGGTCATTCGTGGTGGATCTGGTAGGTTGGTGGAGACCAGCATGGTGGCCATTTTGGAGAAGGACTATTCATTAGTACTCTGGCTTAGGAGGATGCATTGGCAGCCATTTTGGTGGTGATTGGGCAGTAGCCAGTTGGTTTGCAGCTCTCCTATGCAGGGCTTCTGTGTGTGTGGGGGTGGTATCTCTTTGCTTCCTGGACCAGTTTTTGGTGCTCTCCACCATGAGGTTATATCCCTTCTCGACTGACAGATGGACGGCTTACAGCACCACTCCTCGTATTAAATCGCCTCTTTGCTATAGCAAATAATACAAACTAGGACTGCCCATAGGTGATTCTGTGCTTGTTTTTTTCTGCCTAGTGTCCTACTCCTGAAGGTGGTGCTATAACCCTACAGTCAAGAATGTGAAGTGCTGTGTTCATCAATGAATGAAAGAGAAATAATGTTACAGTGAAGAGGCTGTGCATGTTGTTGGGAGAGCTCCTTAACTAGTACTAGTGCACTGAGGAGTTACTGTAGATGGGTGAAGGATCTGTTCAGGCAGCAACAAAGCTGAAAATTAAATAAATTGGGTTCTTTTTTAGGCCTTGAGCTCAAAGCTTAGTATTTGGTTGGGCTGTGAATGTAGACGTCGGAAGGAAGAACAAAGAGCTAATGAGCTGGGTCATAATATCCTTCCAGACCTGCAGCTGGAAAGAAGGTTGTAGTGCCAATAACACCATTTTTTCTGGATGAAAGACAGTAGCCATGGGTATGTAAACTGGTACAACCTCCCACCAATAAAGTTTAAATATATACAAACCAAAACTTGCTGTAAATCAAATGCCTACCTGGTCTCTCTGACTGGACCTTTAAACATAGGTGTTTCAGAAAATCTAAAGGTAATTTAACCACATCCTAAAAAGAAACAAAATACTATAATTATTCTCTTTAAAAAATCATTAACAGTGGAAATAACTAAAAAAAACAAAAATATTCATAAACAAATTACGTTGGTTAACAAAGATGTCACAGATCAACTAAGGGGTGTAATTTATGCATTGCTATGCCAATTTCAGAAATGCAGAATTTTACCATTACCCTTAGTTTCTGATATTTTTAGGGTATATTGATGGTATATACAGTCATGTGAAAAAGTAAGTACACCCCATGGAAATGGTTTCGTTTTTCAACAAATTTGAACAGGCAAACATTAGGACCCGTCATAAGTTACAAATATTTGCTCTGCATCAAGGTAATCAGTCTAATAACAACAGGTGGTTGAGATTACAGACCGTGGTTGATCTGTAATGTATCAAAACATTTTCAACCAATAACCACTGAAACTTACTACATCCTACAATCCCTTCATTAAACTTTGTAATTATATTATATATCCAAATATAAACACTATAATACAGGCAATTTTTCAATGGTAAAAACAAAATGGCATTTATGGAAATATATTTAAAACTATTAAAGATCAAAACCTTGTCTAGTATACTAACATATCTTATCAGCATTAAAGAGGTAACAAAGTTCTTTTAACTACACACCATATTTTTGTTAAAGCGGTTGTAAACCCTTACAAGTACTCAGTGAAGTGACTAGCCCCAGGAGATATGCAGAGATTAAACAAATCCTCCTACATAAGTTGTGCTTATGTATGTGTTTGTCACTACCATTTTCCATAGCCCTGTATATTGCATTAGATAAGATACCCATGTAAAAGATTTTGGAAAATATCAACACTCCTTGCTGACACCTCCAGCTGTGGAAGGGAGTGTCACATCCCTACCACTCTAACAGTAAAGAGCCCCTTATGCAGTTTAAAGTGGTATTAAAAGCTTTTTTTTTTTTTTTAAATAACAAACATGTTATACTTACCTACTCTGTGCAGTGGTTTTGCACAGAGCAGCCCCAATCCTCCTCTTCTACCGATGTTCCTGGCCCCTCCCACCTGCCAAGCGCCCCCCAAACAAACAGCTTGATATGGGGGCACCCGAGCAGGCGCAGTCCTGAGCTGTGGCTTTGCAGGTTTATTCACACACAGAGCAGCGGCTTGGCCCCACCCCCGCTCTCTCTCTTCATTGGCTCACTGGTTGTGATTAACAGCAGTAAAAGCCATTGAATGCATGAAGATAAAAATAAACCTCAAGCCTTTAGAACCACTTTAAGGTTAAACCACTTCTGTTCAAATTTCATTGAGTGCCCACGTGTCTTAAGTGGCCAGAAACTGAATAGTTTACTCCCTATGCTAGAAACATAGTTGGGGTATTTGTATACTGTGATCATACTTCCTCTTAAGCATATCTTCTCCAGAGAGAATACGTTTAATGATTGCAATCTCTCTCCATAGCTGAGGTCCTTCAGTCCCCTTATTAGCTTTGTTGCCCTTTCTTTGTACTCTCTCCAGTTCCAGCACATCCTTCTTGAAGACTGGTGACTAGAACTGGATGACATACTCAAGATGTGGCTGAACCAGAGTTGTGTAAATAGGTAGAATTATAGTCCTATCTCTTCAGTAGATACCATATTTACTGCATGCTTATGGTCTGCTAACCTTGTTTGCTGCAGCTCAGCCTTGCATATCATATTGTTGAGCCTGTAATTCACTAGGTCCCCCAGATCCTTTTCCATTCTAGATTCCCCAAGCGGTTCTCCCCCTAGCAAGCAACTTGAACTTACATTTTTAGTCCTCAAGTGTATTACTTTACATTTTTCAATATTAAACCTGATTTGCCATGCAGTTTTCCACCCCTTTATTTTATTGAGGTCTTCTTGTAGAGTTTCTATATCCTACTGTGAAGTTATTACCCTGCTTAGCTTTGTATCATCAGCACACACTGAGATTGAATTATTTTTACCAATCTCGATGTCATTTAAAGAGTTTATCTACAGCCACTTCTTCTGTAGATCATTCTGAAAACACAGATGAAAGGATTTTTTCTTCACTTTAGCAGAAAGGTGGGGATCTTACACAGAGCTAGAGCAAAGCCTTCTCTGATATCTGATAGTGGATTGGCAGGAAGGGAAAACCTCCCCCCACCCCTACCTACATAGGCTTACAGGCTCATTTAAAAAAGAAAAAAGAAAAAGAAAAGATAAATTAGAGCTAAGGCTATGAGTCATGTGCACTGTGATGGAGGATGGCAGGACATCTCCCTATAGCCTGATGTGTCAGAAAAAACGGTCAGAGGTGACTCATACAGATAGCAAAGGGATGAGTGATCAGACAGAAGCCACATTTGGTGCTTTGGATTCACATTCTATTTTACACACTATAGAGGGGTGTGCTTTGTTCAATTTGTATGTCTGGGGTTTTAAATTAATATAATATCATCTTTTATATACAAATGCATTGTCTCTATGTCCATAAAGTGCTAAAACCCTGCTCTAAAACCTCTGCTCAGGTAAGGGAGTTTTTCTGTGCTGCTCCCATGACTCTGTCAACATGCATATCATCCTCTTGGCTCCTCTGGAAAACAATGTAATAACTTTACTAATTCTCAGGCATAACCAACTCCGCAAGAAAAATCTTTAACTCACAAAGTCTTGCCAAAAAATTGCCATTTCAGTTATCATCCCCCAAACATTAGCCATTTCGATTACCCCCAAAAAAGAATGTACTGTATATTATTTTCTATATGAAAATATACAGGACAGGATTTTTTCAAATAAAATAACTGAATGTTTAGCCAGGAGCACCAGATTTTTTTTAATGGAATGGTCTTCTTCCTTTTTTGCTACATCCTTTATACTCACATTCTCCAATCAGCTATGCCTATTTTTTTTTTATTTGTTTCATAACAAATTCCTAGGTATATAGCCCTGATTTGAAACCCATTGAAATATTGTGGGGGATTTGAAAGAGACAGTTTATGTAGAAAAAAAAAACCCCAAACATCTTGCAACTGGAAGAATTTTTTATGGAGTGGTAAAAAAGTTCATTGAGTTGGGGGCGTGGTTGGCCAACAAGGATGATGGCCGTTTGAGCATACAGCTCTGATATCTTAGGACCCACAGAAACAATCAGCAGCGGCCTCCAATATCCACAATAGCGGCACATCTCCCCTACAACACCGAGACCCAGATCAGGGGTGTGGAAATTTTTTAAAAAGCTACTTGTCCAAGGGACTAAATCAGGGTACAAATCAACTTGTCCTGATAAAAAAAAAATTATTTTTCCCAGAATGGAAAATATGAAGGGTTGAGGTTTCTTTTTAGGCACAGGTGCTTTTAGAAATGTATGGGGCTTTTAAACACAAAAAGGGGCTTTAAGGTAACTTTTAATGGTTTTTAGTTTTTGCTGAAAATTTTCTAGAACCCCCAAATGTATTATATTTTTTTTAAACATCCCTAGTGACAGCAATAGACAGTGACAGGTACTCCTTATGGAGAGATCTGGGGTCAATAAGACCCCAGGATCCCTACTCTGCCCTTCACACCAAGATCAGTGTTATCAAATGCTTTCCATTTTTAAAAATGGTGACGGGAAACTAGTTGTGATGTGTGGTCATCACTTCCAGTTTCCTATATCATAGAGGTGGACAGACTGGTTCCGGTCTTTGTCTGCCTCTATGATCAGCCAGCTGAAGAGCCGGCTAGTTGATTGGGTGTCCCGTAGGACAAAACAGCCCATCAAGGCTTTTTTCTTTGACTCAGAATAGGTGCAGGAACTCAGCCACGCCCTCAATGCACCGCTGCCTAACAGGAACACTGTTAAATACCAGTAGTGCATACTGCACATGGCAGAGTTCAGGAGGGCACTGCATACAGGGTGCAAGGTTCAGAAGTGCACTGCATACAGAGTGAACAGCTCAGGAGTGCACTGCGTACAGACTGCAGAGTTCAGGAGTGCACTACATACAGAGTGCAGGGTTCAGGGGTGCGCTATGCAGAGATTGCAGAGTTCAGGAGTGCACTGTGTACAGAGTGCAGAGTTCATTAGTGAGTTATGTAAAGAGTGCAGGGTCCAGGAATGCATATCTCATAGACCAGTTGAAACAAACCCCCCCCCCACTTGTAGTACAGAGCCCTCCTCCCACCCCCAAATCCTCTCTGCCCCACCTACAGAGTATCAGAGAGAGGGGCTGCTGCAGAAGAGCAGCTACAACATACAGTAGAAGTTCAATGTTAAAAGGGGAGAGGGGGCATTAGTGCTAAGAGGGGGATAGGGGGTGACATTGGTGCGAAGTTAATGAGGCATTGGTGCAAAATGGGGGGGAAATTTGATAATTTCTAATGTGGGGGAGAGGGCAGTCATTGGGGATCAGTGGAAGAAGAGGGGGGACATTAGGGATAAGTGGGTGACATTAGGGATAAGTGGAGGGAGAGGAGGAACACTGGGGATAAGTGGAGGGAGAGGAGGAACATTGGAGATAAGTGGGGGAGAAGGGGACATTTGGGATAGGTGAAGGAGAAGGGGACATTTGGGATAAGTGGGAGAGAAAGGGGACTTTAGGGATAAGTGGGGGGGGACATTTTGGATACGTGGGAGAGGAGGGGGCATTGGGGATAAGTGAGAGAAGGCGGTCATTGGTGTCACGGATCCTCCACACGCCACCCCCACAGCGACTAGCTAACCGAGGCGTGCACGTGCGGCCGTGACAGGGGGTATAAGGGAATAAAGGGGACTTAACTTTGAATATATAAAACCGTCCATAAGGTCAGCCGTAATACCCTTTCACAGCCCGCACTACCTTTGGCCACCACCAGATTTAAACTCCACTCCAATCCAGCTGGTCGACCACACACTGGCAGATACAAATCTTATATACAATCTGGTGCACTGATTAGAGTTGAGGACCAGCTTAGTAATTACACACCCTTCTAAGGTCCCTCCATCTACCCACAGCTTGAACCCTGGTGTTAATCACTCTTCTTCTGTCCACACACCCCCCCCCCCCCCCCCCCCGCACCAGACACACCACAAAAGGTAGCCTGCCACCACCGAACAGTTTATCCGCAGAACGGTCTGCTGGGACACCCCACACACACAGATCTCCGTCTGGCCGATCTGTTACTTTTTACAACCTGCACGCAAAGTGCCCACACAGTGCAATTGCATACAGATTGGCAATGAGCTTGACCGAGCGTTTAAAGGCACTAAAATACAATACAATCTAATCCAATCCAATCTGATCTCTCCGGAGATATGAGCATGTGCTTAAATACACAGAAGTCACTAATTAATTAACAAAAAATACAAGAAGACACTCAAATGACTATTCACTATAAAATAAAAAAGGAATAAAACAGAATAAAACTTTTACCAAGATCTATCCTGCGACTGGAGCAAGTGAGAGCGTCAGCAATCCGTCAGTCAAATTAAACTGGCTCCATACGAATCACAAATGTCCCGATGCCCGGGTACTCCTTTTATGGGGATATGGATGTAGGCGGGACATTAGTCCATGGCCAATTGACCATGGGGGGCTGCTCCTGTACCTGCCCACAGGATGTTCTGGATGCTGACCTGCCCAAGTTCAATCGGACTAAGGCCGGCTTGAAAAAACAAAATCGGGGATTGGATTTCCGACACCAGCCGCATCGGCACGATCGCGACAGTACCAAACACCATTCGACTGTCGCAATCCAGTGCCACCTAACCATTTCCTGCATTTTCCTGGCCATCTGCCTAAACCACAACTATGATTTTTAGTGCCGATGTAGCCTACAGAATGCCCGAACAGAAGGGAGCATGTTCATCTCTCTGCAACTAATATTTTAGCTTTTATGAGAGATGAAACATACCCCTTTTGATGTATGGATATACTCCTTTTAGAGCTTCCAATGTCAGGCAGACAACCTGTCTGGGGCCACTTCCTCCAAACCGGTTTCACCAGAAGGTGACAACCTCATTAACACAAAGGTGTCACATCCCTAAAGCAGGGCTTTTCAGCCTAATTGATGCTAATTGATGACCACTGTCTGAGTATCTCATTTCCCCAATGACAAGGACTGAATATACATCCTTAAATACAATGGAATGTCCCTACAGAATGTACATCCTTAATGACAATGGAATATCCCTACAATTACGATTACATATTGCTATTGATCACATCTTATCTACTCAAATCTGTGCATTTATGTCACATACATGTTACATCATGTCACATATACGTTACAATTGGGAATTAGTGGAGGGAGAGGGCGGCATTGGGCATTAGTGGAGGAAGAGGAGGAACATTGGGGATAAGTGGAGGAGATGAGGACATTGGGGATAAGTGGGGGTGGGGAGTGATGATCTGTGTGAGTGTAGTGTGCGACATGTGACTGTATTGCACATGTTGAGTGTCACATACCACAGTGCACTTGGTCAGGAAGATTCCAGATGTCAATTACAGGTGGGGTACAGCAGCGCACCCATTCCTGGAACAGCAGAGCTCTGAGCAGTATGCTGCTAGGACTGGAGGGGGCTCAGTGTACTGGAACTGACAGCCATCAGGGAAGTCAGCAAAGTATGTACAGTTGTGTTCAAAATAATAGCAGTCAGACATCTCTAACCTGATCAATCACTGTTTTTGGTAGAAATGATATTTCTACATGGCAAATAATTTACTAGCAGGTGTAGTAGAGTAATAGAAATCCAACAGACCCAACAGTCATGACATGCATGCTGCTGCGTATGTGTAATTGAATCACTACTTGAAAGGGGCATGTTCAAAATAATAGCAGTGTGGAGTTCTATTAGCGAGGTCATTCATTCTATGAAAAACAGGTGGCAATTATTGCCCTTATTTAAGGAAGGAAGGCAGCAAATGTTGTACATGCTGGTTACAGTGAATTTTCTCTGAAATTCTGAGAAAAATGGGTTCCAGACATTGTTCAGAAGAACAGCGTACCCTGATTAAAAAGTTGATTGGAGAGGAGAAAACATATAAAAGAAGTGCAGAAAATGATAGGCTGCTCAGCTAAAATGATCGCAAATGCTTTAAAATGGCAACCAAAACCTGAAAGACGTGGAGGAAAGCGAAAAACTACTAGATGAATGCATAGAAGAATAGCCAAAATGGCAAGGACTCAGCCAACAATCAGCTCCAGGAAGATCAAAGAAGGTCTAAAAAGTTACCTGTGAGTACTGTTACAATTAGAAGACGCCTATGTGAAGCCAAGCTATCTGCAAGAAGCCCCCGCAAAGTCCCACTGTTGAAAAAAAAACGTGCTGAAGAGGTTACAATTTGCCAAAGAGCACACTGACTAGCCTAAAGAGAAATGGCGCAACATTTTGTGGACTGATGAAGTAAGATTGTTCTTTTTGAGTCTAGTGGCCGTAGACAGTTTGTCAGACGACCTCCAAACACTGAATTCAAGCCACAGTACACTGCGAAGACAGTGAAGCATGGTTGCGCAAGCATCATTATATGGGGATGTTTCTCATACTACGGTGTTGGGCATTTTTATCGCATACCAGGGATCATGGATCAGTTTGAATACATCAGAATACTTGAAGAGGTCATGCTGCCTTATGCTGAAGAGGAAATGCCCTTGAAATGGGTGTTCCAACAAGACAACGACCCCAAACACACCAGTAAACATCTTGGTTCCAGACCAGCAAGATTGACGTTATGGAGTGGCCAGCCCAATCCCCGGATCTTAATCCAATAGAAAACTTGTGGGGTGACATCAAAAATGCAGTTTCTGAGGCAAAGCCAAGAAATAGAGAAGAACTGTGGAATGTAGTCCAATCATCCTGGGCTGGAATACCTGTTCACAGGTGCCAGAAGTTGGTTGACTCCATGCAACACAGACGTACAGCAGTTCTCAGAAACAGTGGTTATACAACTAAATATTAATTAAGTAATTCAAAGGAAAGCAAAATCTTCAAACATTTTTCAGTTTATATAGTGAATGTTTGAGTTTGTAAAGAAGAATACAAACACTGCTATTTTTTTGAACAGTCTAATATTCACTTTTCTTCAATTTTTTTTAGAGGAACAACACAAATGTGATATATTTTTCTTCGTGTTTTGCTTTGGAATAGAATGTGTAGTGTTCCCAATGCATTTGTGTGTATGGAAATAAAAGCTATTAGAAGGATTTTGAGCCTTATTCACTTTTTTCAACACACTGCTATTATTTTGAACACAACTGTATGCACTTCTTGTAAAAAGAGAAGCAAAAATCACAGTGCTGGCTTTGCATTGCAGAGGATTATTAGTTGAAGTAGAGTGCGGGGCTAGGACATGCTGTAATACGATACATTAGGAGATAAAAAGGGATGTCTGATAGGAGATAGTAGCCATAGTATGGCAACTGCACTGAAAGAAACACAACTGGGGCGGAGCCTGGCTATGGCGGCGTGGATGAGCATGGAGTGAGTGCTCCCTTATGCCTCCACCCTACCTCGGATGCCTGTTGGGATGGGGACACTGAGCCAGGGATTTGTCCGCCAGTAGCCGGGTCTGCGATCGGCGATCCGGACTGCGGCGGGAAGAGAGAGTGTGGAGACGAGGAACGCTGGAGGAGGTACGACCCAAGGAGAGGGGCTGCTGGGAGGACGAAGAGACGGGGTGGGATCACATGATCAGCCGCGGAGGAGCTCTGGGAAGGGGAGAAAGCCGGCCGGTGACCGAGGAAGGAGAGAGACGCTGATGCTTCTCCCCCCCAGCACTCTGGTACTGTGACAGGAAAATAATTAGTGAGCCCCTAGCGCCCCTGGGTGAAGAGATACTGAGTAAAGAGGACCGGGAAGTGAACTGCTGGAGGAGAAGCCCAAAGGAATCCCCCTGAAGAAAAAGAGGATAAAAGCTCATTGTCAGAGGTCCATGCTGTCTTAATAAACTCACTGGAGAGAATCATATGGAGAGGGTGAGTGTGGACAGTTTGGGACGGTAAAAAATGCACAAAAGTATACTGTTGCTGGAAAAATAAAGAGGATATGTAAAAGGGGGGGATTCCCTGGAGGAGTTTGCAAGTGACTCAAATG
This sequence comes from Staurois parvus, assembly GCF_062004578.1. Taxonomy (NCBI): domain Eukaryota; kingdom Metazoa; phylum Chordata; class Amphibia; order Anura; family Ranidae; genus Staurois; species Staurois parvus. The sequence continues at coordinate 853,816 of NW_028318835.1, forward strand.
TAAAGAAGAAATAGAAAGGAAATAAATTGGAAAAGTGGACTAATTAATAGAGGATTGAAATTTGAGCCCCAGGCCTGAGGTGTCTAGACTTTATTGTGGTTCCAGTTTTTTTTTTATTAGGCGAGAGTAAGGAGGAAAAGTTGAGCCTAAAAGATGAAAAACAAAAGTATGAAAAGTAGTGGGCCAAAGGGGTCTCAGACAGGTACAATAAAAAAATATACATCTCAAGGTAATATGACCCCAGAAAGGTCTCAAGTGATTGGGGAAAAAAGTGAACTGGAAATAAGCCTGGAAGGTAGCCCTAAACCCCCGGTGGGATTACAATATAGCAACCAACAAACAGAAAATTTGGAGATAAGAGAACTAGAAAAGGAGCTACAAGTACCAAACAAGAAAGAGATGGCGGATATGTTTAAAAACTTAGAAAAAACGATTAAGCAAGAACTGGTAAATATTCGGAGTGATCTGGGGCAGATATTATTGAGGGTAGAGGATACGGAGGAAAGAGTTAAAAACCACACCCAAGACATTTCTGAACTGGAAAAGAGAACAATGGATATTAGGAAAGAACAAAATAAACTACTCTATAAGATGGAGGTACAAGAAAATAGAGACAGGAGAAAATCTCAGAGTAAGAGGAGTACCAGAGACTGTAAAGGGAGAAGAGATACGTAGTATAATATGTAGAATTATAAACTCTATATTGGATAAACTAGAAACAGAAGCGGTGAATCTTGAAGGTGTATATAGAGTAGGAAGAATGCAACAAAGAGGTGGAATAGAGAAACCAAGAGATATAATTGTCCAATTCCAGATAAGAGGAGATAAAGAAGAGATTTGGAAAAAGACTAAAGGAAAAGCAAATATCAAGTATAGAGATATGGAAATACAGATTTATGCGGACTTGACACCAGAGACAATATGGAGAAGGAGAACATTGAAACCCCTGTTAGAGCAGATGAGAAAGCAGAATGTGCACTATAGATGAGGTATACCAGAATGCTTAATCGGGTGGAAGAACGGAGTTACAGCCCATCTGAGATTCCCTGAAGACTTGAAAAACTTTTGTAAGAGACTTGATCTACAAATAGTGGAGATCCCTGGGTGGGAGGAGGAAGAAGGGGATTGTGAAGCTAGAGGAAAAGAAGATTGGAAATTAGTTAGAAGGACATAATAGGGGAGACTGAGGGGAGATTTGAGTTTTCTTTTTTTTTTTTCTCTCCTCTTTCTCTATATTAACATAGAGGGGGGGGTCTTTTTATAATATTTGTCCGAACTTTAGAATTTTGCTGGTACCAAATGAAATCTTAAAAGCTAGACCAAGGGTATCCGAAGGGGGGGGGAGGTAGAGGGCGCCGTGTATGGGTGGAGCTCAACCCCAAGGCGTAAATCTATGGAGGGATGGGACCCTCAAAAGATGGATAGGCAAATGGAAAGTCTAAACAAGGAAGGGGTGGGGGAGGGAGGGAGGGGAGGTGGAGGGAGGGAGGAGGGAACTGGGGAGGGAGGGAACTGAGGAGGGAGGGGGGAGAGGGGTTTTTAAAACTGACATCTTGCATAAGAGAGGAGGTACAAGGAAGGGGAAGAAGAAAGCAGATGGTAAAATAGGAAGAAGATAAATGAAATATGGATGAAATACAGTTTGTAACTCATAATGTAAATGGGTTAAATTGCTCAGGTAAAAGATTTAGGCTATATAGAGAATTACAGCACAGAGAGGCCTCAGTGGTATTTTTGCAGGAAACCCACCTTGAGTTAAAAAAAATATCTTAAGTTGAACTCTAGGTATCATCCGACTTGGTATTATGCAGATTCCCCTGTTAAGAGAGCGAAGGGCGTGGCTATAGGATTCGCAAAAAACATTAGGTTTGAACTGGAGGATAGGAAGACGGACCCGGAGGGGAGGTTTTTGTTCTTGAAAGGTAAATTGCAGGACATTGAGTGTACTCTCGCAAACATATATTGCCCTAACAGGAAGCCGGAAATGTTTTTGAAAGGGGTTATGAGAAGATTGATGGACTTTGGAAAGGGATATTTGATAGTGGCGGGAGACTTTAACATATGTATGGATCCACAAATAGATACAACATCTGTAGTGCAGAGAGGGGGAAATAGGTTGATGGGATTATTGAAAAAGGTGATGAAAGAGAGCCAACTGGTGGATAGCTGGAGAATTATGAACATGAGAGAAAGAGATTATACTTTTTTCTCTAGTGTACATAGGACATACTCTAGATTGGACTATATATTGGTGGACCATCGACTCGTTGAGGATTTGGTTAGAGTAAAAATAGAAGCAATGACTATTTGGATCATGCACCTGTGGTAATGAAATTAAGATGGGGAGGCAAGCTGTCAGGAGGCTTATCATGGAGGTTGAATGAGGCACTCCTCATGGACCAAGATACCGATCGGAAGATCAGGGAGGAGATAGAGAGGTTCTTTGAGGAGAATGAAACGGGAGATGTATCACTAGCTACAGTATGGGAGGCGCATAAAGCATATTTAAGAGGAATCCTTATTGCGATTGGGGCAAAGAAAAAAAGGGAAAGGCGAGAGAAGATTAGTGGGCTTTTGAAGGAAATAGCCGAGATGGAACTTCTACATAAAAACAGCATAAGGAAAGAGATAGAGCAAAAAGTGATAAAAAAGAAGGAAGAATTAGAGAAAGTAATGGAGGAAGAAAAAATGAGAATCTTTAATAAGATCATTGGGGAAAGATATAAATGGGGAGATAGATCGGGAAAGTATCTGATGAGAGCCTTGAGGAGAAAGAAGAATAGGAATTATATAGATAAAATAAAAAACTCCAAGGGAGAGCTAGTCCATTCAACTAAAGACATTGCAAAGGTATTTAAGGATTACTACAGTAAAATTATATAATATTGCCCCCAAGGATGCCACAAATAAAGATAAAATGGCAAATATTGAAAAAAGAAGGGACTACTTAAACGCAGGATTACCTAAATTAAGCGAAGAATTATTAAACTCCTTAGAATCCGAAATTACACAGGAAGAATTAAAAATAGCATTAAAAAGCTTTATGGCGGGAAAAAGCCCTGGTCCAGACGGGTATACCGTGAGGTATTATAAAAAATATAGTGACTTATTGTTACCCAAGTTAAAAATATATATGGACGCGTTGGGGGGAGAGATGGAGATGAGACAGGAATCCCTACTCGCACAGGTGGTTCTAATATATAAGGAAGGTAAAGATATCACCCAGTGCTCAAGTTATAGACCAATATCGCTATTGAATATAGACACGAAATTGTATGCAAAGGTATTGGCAAATAGGTTAAAAGATCTGATGCCAGATTGGATACATGGAGATCAAGTGGGCTTTGTTAGAGGAAGAGAGGGCCGAGATAATGGGTTGAGATCCCTGTTGCTTATGCAGAAAAGTAAAATGGGAAAAAATCCAGTGGTGCTGCTCTCAATAGATGCGGAGAAGGCGTTTGACAGGGTTAACTGGAGTTTTATGATGGATACACTAGAGGTCCTGGGATTGGGTATTAGGATGAGAAGATGGATTGGAAGGTTGTATGAAGGACCTTCCGCGTTGGTAATGGTAAATGGAGAGAGATCAGAGACTTTTTCGATGTCAAATGGAACCAGACAGGGCTGCCCACTTTCCCCATTGTTGTTTGTTCTATCTCTGGAACCCCTGCTATCAACAATTAGGAAAAATATAGATATAAGGGGAATTAATGTAGGAAAGATAGAACAGAGGATAGCCGCTTTTGCGGACGACTTATTGTTCTATGTTGGAAACCGTAGGATAACACTTCCTAACCTAATGAAAACACTGAAGGAATATGGGGAAATGTCAAATCTAAAAATTAACCCGAGCAAAACAGAGATATTAAATATAAATCTTCCAAAGAGCGAAAAACAAAAGATACAGAGAGAATTTCCCTTTATATGGAAAGATAGAGAAATAAAGTATTTAGGAATAAAACTTACTCCTTCACAGAAAAACCTTTATAAAGTTAATTATATCCCATTGTTAAACGAGATTAGGGAGGAATTGAAGAAAATTGGTGGAGGAAATCCTTCCTGGTTGGGTCGTATTAACCTGATAAAAATGGTGATTGTCCCTAAGATACTGTATAAATTTCAGATGATTCCCATTAAACTTCCAGAGGTGTATTTTAGGACAATTAAGCGAATGGTAACAAAATATATATGGAAAAATAAAAAACCTAGGATATCATACGAAGTGCTAAGTAGAAACAAAGAAAAAGGGGGGTTGGGAGTACCAGATTTTAAAAGATATTACAGGGCAGTTATCTTAGCAAGAATTTTTGATTGGATGCACAACTCAAAGAGTAAACATTGGGTCACAATAGAAAATGCACTAAGTGGAAAGGAGTTGAGTGGGATTGTATGGGTGTCAGCACAGTTTAGAGAATTAGAGGAGACCACGAGTATATACACGAGGATTGTATTAAGGGAGTGGGATAAATTGCACAAACAGAAGAAATGGGATTTTAACTCACTGCTAATGCCACTGAGAAATTCAGAGTTTTTTCCCCCAGGCAAAGAGGAAATTACAGGCAAATGGATAAAGAAGGAAGACGCTCAGTTGAGAGATGTATTGGAGGGGGTAAATCTAAGAACACTGGAGGATTTGAAAAGGGAGGAGGGAAAGATTTTCACCAAGATGGATATATGGAGGTATAATCAATTGAAACAAACAATTTGTGGGGAAATTGTCGAAGCCTCTTAGAACCAGGAAGGATTGGAATTTATTTGAGAAATATTTAGACGTTCGAGGTGATGGGAAGCACAGCACTGCTAAAGCATATAAAGTTCTCACTGATTTAGATAGTAAGTTAAAACTAAAGTATATAGAAAATGGGAAAGGGATTTAGGAGTAGAATGGGAAGAGCACACACAAAGAAAAATATATAGAATGGTACATGAGAATTTTAGTATGCGTGAGGTGGAAATGAACTATAAATGTTTGATAAGGTGGTACAGTCAGGTCCATAAATATTGGGACATCAACACAATTCTAACAATTTTGGCTCTATGCACCACCACAATGGATTTGAAATGAAACAAACAAGATGTGCTTTAACTGCAGACCGTCAGCTTTAATTTGAGGGTATTTACATCCAAAGCAGGTGAACGATGTAGGAATTACAACAGTTTGCATATGTGCCTCCCACTTGTTAAGGGACCAAAAGTAATGGGACAATTGGCTTCTCAGCTGTTCCATGGACAGGTGTGTGTTATTCCCTCATTATCCCAATTAAAATGAGCAGATAAAAGGTCCAGAGTTCATTTCAAGTGTGCTATTTGCATTTGGAATCTGTTGCTGTCAACTCTCAAGATGAGATCCAAAGAGCTGTCACTATCAGTGAAGCAAGCCATCATTAGGCTGAAAAAACAAAACAAACCCATCAGTTGATAGCAAAAACATTAGGCGTGGCCAAAACAACTGTTTGGAACATTCTTAAAAGAAGGAACGCCACGGTGAGCTCAGAAACACCAAAAGACCCGGAAGACCACGGAAAACAACTGTGGTGGATGACCGATGAATTCTTTCCCTGGTGAAGAAAACACCCTTCACAACAGTTGGCCAGATCAAGAACACTCTCCAGGAGGTAGGTGTATGTGTGTCAAAGTCAACAATCAAGAAAAGACTTCACCAGAGTGAATACAGAGGGTTCACCACAAGATGTAAACCATTGGTGAGCCTCAAAAACAGGAAGGCCAGATTAGAGTTTGCCAATCGACATCTAAAAAAGCCTTCACAGTTCTGGAACAACATCCTATGGACAGATGAGACCAAGATCAACTTGTACCAGAGTGATGGGAAGAGAAGAGTATGGAGAAGGAAAGGAACTGCTCATGATCCTAAGCATACCACCTCATCGGTGAAGCATGGTGGTGGTAGTGTCATGGCGTGGGCATGTATGGCTGCCAATGGAACTGGTTCTCTTGTATTTATTGATGATGTGACTGCTGACAAAAGCAGCAGGATGAATTCGGAAGTGTTTTGGGAAATATTATCTGCTCATATTCAGCCAAATGCTTCAGAACTCATTGGACGCCGCTTCACAGTGCAGATGGACAATGACCCAAAGCATACTGCAAAAGCAACCAGAGTTTTTTAAGGGAAAGAAGTGGAATGTTATGCAATGGCCAAGTCAATCAATGCATTTCACTTGCTGAAGACAAAACTGAAGGGAAAATGCCCCAAGAAAAAGCAGGAACTGAAAACAGTTGCAGTAGAGGCCTGGCAGAGCATCACCAGGGATGAAACCCAGCGTCTGGTGATGTCTATGCATTCCAGACTTTAGGCTGTAATTGACTGCAAAGGATTTGCAACCAAGTATTAAAAAGTGAAAGTTTGATTTATGATTATTTTTCTGTCCCATTACTTTTGGTCTCTTAACAAGTGGGAGGCACATATGCAAACTGTTGTAATTCCTACACCGTTCACCTGATTTGGATGTAAATACCCTCAAATTAAAGCTGACAGTCTGCAGTTAAAGCACATCTTGTTTGTTTCATTTCAAATCCATTGTGGTGGTGTATAGAGCCAAAATTGTTAGAATTGTGTCGATGTCCCAATATTTATGGACCTGACTGTATGTTACACCGATGATAGAGCACAACATGAGTGGGGATAAACAACCTTGGTGTTGGCGAGGGTGTGGAGGGCTGGGCACGATGTACCACATATGGTGGGAATGTTCAAAAATACAAGTATATTGGAAAAAAGGTATAAATCAAATAAGGATTATTACCGGAATTGAGATCGGACTGGACCCTGAAACCTGTCTTTTTCATAATTCAAAAATATCTGGGAATAAATATAAAGAACGGGGTATATGGTGTTACCTAAATGCTGCAAAGAGTTTGATACCCAGGTTTTGGCGCAAAGTCGAGGCACCGAGGGAAGAGGATTGGATGAATAGAGTGGATCAGATCGCCAGATTGGAAAAACTCTATTATATATAGGAAGATAGGATGGTGGCATATTATATGAAATGGGAGAAATGGGAGGAGTTTAAAGTAAAGGTAAAAGAAGGTATTATTTAAATAAGTGTAAAGAATAGGAAAAAGAGAGAACGAGAAGAGAGAGAGGGAAAAGGGGAAAGGAAAGGAAAAGGAGAATATATTGTAATTTATCATTCTTTCTTTTAAATCTTTGTATCCAGAGGATGTGAGGAGATAAGCTGATCAGATAGATGTCAGGGGTTTAAGGTAGCGGGGTGGGGTGGAGGGTGGGTTGAAAGGAAGGGAGTTAAGGGGAGAAAATGATACGAAACAAGTGGTTTTATGAGATTTTGTAATGTGGTTTTTTCCATTGTGGAATTTTGTATTGTTCTATTTGAAAATGAATAAATATTTAAATTAAAAAAAAAAAAAAAACAAACAACTCTCCCGCCATCTCCTCTGCTGTCATGTGCAGAGCAGTGAGGGTTTTTGCTGCTGGACTAGAAGCCAGGCGTCTCTGTCTTCAGCTTCTGCCAGTACTGGAGTAGCCCACAGCAGGGCTAAATGTAGGTCAAAACCTCTTGCCCGGTGCCCAGAACTTCATGTCCTGGATGTCGGGGGATAGGAATTAAACATTCCTGAAGATGGGCACCAACATGAAAAGACAGGACCACAGGTGCCCTGCCCCACCCCCAATTGCTCAATGCTGATATATCTATCCGTACAGGTCTAGAAAAAGGTATCACACAGGTAATGGATCTATACTTCCAATGGCTTTTTAAGTCAATTTCCAGCCTACAAACAGAATATAACCTTCCAAACTCAGAGTATTATTTAGATACATTCAAATAGCACAAGCCTGGAGGTTCTTAACTGGCGGTGATCTCTCTATAAAAGGTACTATCTTTTTGCAACTTACATCAGGACAAGATTACTTTTTTCAAGCTGACTCCCTTCTTCAGGTGTGAAATGTATATTGGCTCCACCTCCATGGATTCCCAGTGGCTGGCAGAATTGAAGGCTACTTTTAAAGCCACACATTCTATCAATTTCTGGGAACTATCCCATAAACTTAAACTTTGCTGGTATGTCACTCCCAGTAGTCTGCACAGAACTGACTCCTCCGGCCCCGCCCTTTGGTTTAGGGACTGAGGAGCCATAGGATATTTGTATTATATTCTAAGGGAATGCACTAAGGTGTCCAGTTTCTGGGTTGATATTTTTCTTTTAGCATCCGAAATCACCAAGATCCCTATAACCTCTTTTCGCCTAAGCTGACCTTATTGAATATCTGTATTGACTACATACCATCCTCTTTCAATTATTATTATATTATTATTATTATACAGTATTTATAAAGCGCCAATAGTTCACTCAGCGCTGTACATTACAATTGCCTACTTATTCACATTCTGTTGGCTGCCAGACTGGCTATAGTATGCTACTGAAAAACTTCTGACTCTCCCACCAGAGCAGAGGCGATCACCTTGGTGTAGTATGTATGAACGCATGCTGGCCTCCAGTGAGGGACACCTACACAAAACCATGAGCTTTGGGGTAATAAATAAGGGCTGTCTTTAGTGTGAAAAGCATATACCTGCCAGTCCCCCACTGTATTCCGACGGTCTGTATTGGTTTTATCCTATTTCAATAAAGTGGACTGTTTGGAGTGCAGCTGATCGGACTTCCTTTGTTCTCATCTTTGAAGCACGAGCTGGAATAGCACCTACAGGAGGAGTTGAGCTTGGAGACTGGGAGTCTCTCTACCTTAAGCAGCGGTAAACATATGTGTGAATGTCCGAATTCGTGTACGCTTGCTCATTGAGCGATTTATTCCTTGACCAGGTTTATATGAACTGCGTTTATTGCACATACTCCGGTTCCACGATTTGATGTTATGATTACCAACAGTAGTGATGTTACAGTGGGGGTGGAGAGGATAAAGCTGTACACTCAGAGCTATAACGGAAAATATTTTAAGATATAGCACCGAACGTTTATTACAGTCTACAGTTGATGATAATGTGGGGACTCTAAAAAAATTTTTTGCAAACTAGAGCGATTACTGATTAAGGAGATTAAATCATATTGGGATAAAAGTACCTTGATTGAGTATTTAGCAGTGAATCAGATTACTTGCGGTCTCCACATAAAAAAGTTCCCCGCTTCTGAACTGGCCACAGATTAATTGAAAAAGAAATGGACTAACACATTGTCTGCAGCTTTACCTAAGTTGATGCAAATCATTGTGGAATCTAAAACACGGAACTCAACAGAATATAGGATGAAATTGCGGTAATACAAAAAGAAGATCATACCATTTAGGAGTCACCTGATGTTTTTAAGTCTGGATATTAAATTAAATGAGAGGTTGGACAAAGTGGAAAAGGAGGTGATCGCTAGTAAGAAGAAGAAACTGCTTCAGGATAAACCCGATTATGATTCCAACCAGGTGTATGTATGGAAGAGATCTCAATACCCAAGATTCAATAAGAAAAAGAAGGTAAATGCTGCTAGTATTATCAAGAGAGTTAGTTTTTCAGAGTGTGAGAATGATAATTTGGATCAAACTTTAACAGCGTTGGGGGTGGATTCCTCTTCAGATGTGAGTGAAAGTGTCACACCTTGTTCCAGCCATTTAAACAATATGGAGGTAAAAAAGAAAAAGAAAAAGAATCACACCAAGAAAAATGTAGGAAAACCCAAAGAGGGGGAAAGAAGAAAAGAAGAATGTGGAGAAGGTCGGGAATGCGAATCATTGAGGAAACAGATGTCAAAACAATAGATAATGTTTTGAACTTGTCTAAAAGAACTTTGTCTTGTGATGATATATCTTTGCTGTCTAGGGGTCTTAATTTTTGCCCTACACCTCATTTCAATCTTCTTGATACTTAGATTTGAATAGGTTTGCCCACTCTTTGACCCTGCGTAAACACTTTTTTGGTGAGAGCATAAATGGAGATATTAAAAGAAATTTTGTACAAGAGGCCCAAACAAATAACTTTATGGGCTAATGTGAGATCTGTAATTTGGCCGATTTAGCTATGGAATCTCGTCTTGAGGAGGAGGAACAGGGATCTTTGGTCATTGTTTCTTTAAGATATAGGTCAGATTTTTATCCCATACATGCTAGGGGCACGGAAATGGATCGTTTTCAAAAAAATGGATGAGCAAGAGTTATCCAGATTGGCCATACATACCACATCTAGTGTCGCAGCCCTGGTAGCTCCATTGACAGACATTCTCTAACAATACTTAGTGAGAATGATTATATTGTTATTAGAAATTCAGATAAAGGGGGCTTGGTTGTTGTCCAGGATGCCGACACTTACAGACGTGAGGCTCTTAGACAGCTGTCAGATGAGAGCACTTAACTCAGACTGATAAGGGATCCTACCAGAGTATAAATGTGTGCTCATTTCACTGATCCAGAAGGGTGTCCGACTGGGTATTCTATCTAAAAGTGAAAGTGCAGCACTGGTTCCAGAGTTTCTGGTTGTCCAGATATTTTATCATCCACCGAAGACACAGAAAGGGTTGGACCCCTTAACGGTAGACCCATTGAAGCCGGTATTGGGTCCCTGAACAAAAGGGTTGGACAATGGTTGGATTTTCAACTACAGCCTATAGTGGTGGGACTTCACCACTACATCTGTGATACCAACCATTTGTTGAACTTGTGCTGGGAGGTTAAATGGAGGGATGGAGATAAATAGGTCACATGTGACTCATCCATCCCCCATATTTTGTGGCTCAGGGCTGTTTCCTTCTTTTTAGATTTGTGTGGATAATATTGCCATATCCAGAAGGAATTCATTTTGGAATGTCTTGAATATCTATTATCACACAAATACTTTTCTTTAGATGGTGTTTTTTTACCTCCAACAATATGGGGCGGCGATGGGTGCCAGGTTTTCACCCTCTCTCGTCAACCTCTACATGGGTTGGTGGGAGAGGGTGAAGACAGTTGGACCTGACAACCCAATCCGTCCCTACATCCAATTTTTCAGGCGCTACATAGATGATTTGATCTTCATCTGTTCCGGTGAGTTCGGGGATTTGTAATGTCATTTGTCGTATCTCAAAGATAATGAAGTTAACATCGGCTTGACTGAACAGATGAGTGATCATAGTATCAATTTCTTGGATGTCACACTGAGGGGTTGTGAGGGTGCAATTTTCACCAGTTTGTATAGGAAATTCTTTTCAAGCAATAGCATTCTAAGATCTGACTCAGGACATCCCAAACAGAGTTAGAGGGATTCCGTGGAGCAGTTCCTACGATTACTTAGACTTTGTAATAAGGATGAAAATTTCAGTAGAGAGGTGACACACATGAGAGATCGCATTTTACAGAGAGGTTATTCAGTACCCATGATAGATCGTGCTGTGGGTATAGCCAAAAATACGGATAGGAACAACTTATTAATAACAAAGGAGAGGTTTAGTTCCAGATAGGGACTAACGGTTTTCGTCACTGCTTTCAGCCTAGTTTGGGAGGATTAAAATGAGCATTGAGTGTTTGCAAATATTGTTCCATGGTACTAAAATTGTGTCCCGATGTGCACCTACTTTGGGCAATACTCTGTCCTCTAGCTATTTCTCCTGTAGAAAAACTCAGAGAACATGGCTGAGTTTCAAGGGTAACTATAGGTGTGGTATAGACAGCTGTCCCTGTTGCTCTTGTTAAAAGGGGAGGAATTTAGATCCACAGTTAGTGGTAAGGTTTACAGGATCAAGAACTTTATCAACTGTAATACTAAGCATCTAATATATTTGATCACCTGTAGAAGTTGTCAAGTACAATATGTTGGTAGGACAACTAGGAGGCTAAAAGATTGCTTCCATGATCATGTTTATGACATACAAAAGAATTATTCTACCAATGTTGCTAATCATTTTAACAGTGTTCATGGAGGTGACCTTAGCGCTTTCAGCATACAGGGTATTGAGAGGGTGGACAGGTCTCCTAGGGGTGGTGTGCAAACGTAAAGTCTTTTGGATTTTTTATTTGGGTACACGTATTCCTAATGGCTTGAATTTTGAATGGGATCTCACCCATTTTTATGAGTGACTTCTTTTCCCAGCCATGGACTCACCCCCCTCCCTCTCTGACGTGATTATGTTTTACCAGCTTTTTGAATACATGTGTTTATTTGGTGCTGATCTTTTTTGATTATTCTCTGTGTCTCTGCCCGTTCCATCTTTTTTGGCCTTCTTGGTCTTTATTATATCTGGGTTGGTGATAAGACAGAGACTTTATGTTATTGATCTGACACATATTTATATTTTTATCATTTGTACAGTGAAGGAAATAAGTATTTGATCCCCTGCTGATTTTGAATGTTTGCCCAGTCACAAAGAAATGATCAGTCTAAAAATCAAATGGTAGGTGTATTGTAACACAGAGACAGAAGAACAAAACATTCAAAAGAAATGCATGTCTAACAAATTATGCACTGATTTTCACTGAATTGTTTGTTGCTATTCTGCCTCTCAAGTGTTACAATACACCTACCATTCAATTTTTAGACCGATCATTTCTTTGTGAGTGGGCAAACTATCAAAATCAGCAGAGGATCAAATACTTATTTCCTTCACTGTATATCTTCTGGGGTAATGAATAAGCGCTCTCTTTAGCGTGAAATGCGCTTACCTGCCACAATCCCTGTGGATTGTTTGGTGTGCAACCGTTCAGACTTCATTTTTTCTCATCCTTTGTATGTGGCATTATTGGTACAGCTTGTGTTTTGATTTTCTGTTTTGTAAATTTCAGAAATGTTTCTTTTCCCAAAGAGTTTATTAGGCATGTTAAAAGAAACACACAAACCATAATAAATCGTATGATACAGAGCGATCACAAACAACAAAAGATAGGGAAACAACACACAGCAGGCACAGAGATATACAAACAAGAACCACACAGGGGTCCAGATAACACTATGGAAGGTAAAGGGCTGCGAAGCCCGCAACCACTTTAAAAAATGTAACAGTTATATATAATAAAAAAAGAGTAACAAAAAGAAAACACATAGAGAGCTACGTTCTCATAAGGCAATGTTGTCCCTGAGAATCATAGACTTGTAAGTCAACAAAAATAAGTGACAATCTATCTAATTTAAACAAACCATGCAAAAAAAAAAAAAGGAGAAAGAAAAAAAAAAAAGAAGAAGAATCAGACAAGGAAAACAAAGGAAAGAGAGCAGAGAGAAAGAGAGAAACAGACCAGCAAGAGAAGGAGTTCACCATGGGGGGAGAGCCGGGAGACACGATCGTGGGAGAGGAGAGGCTAAACCCAACACATCATAGATTAGTAAATTTCGCAGTAAAAATGAGAAACTGGCTGATAATCCACCCATGGTTACCAAGCAGAAAGAAACTTATGTTTATCCTCCAATATCCGCATCAATTTTTCATTGATAAAGAAACGGATTCTAGACCTGACCTCCTCAAATTGTAGAGTAGAAGATTTCCAAGAACCGGCTATAGTCTGTTTTGTAGCCATTAAAACAAAAGTGAGCACGATCAACGAGGTAAGCCACAGAGTGGTTTAAAAAGTAAGCCCTCAATAGGATCCTTTTTAAGGTTAAGATGTAACTGAATAAATGAGATTATAGACTCTAGTCCACAAGCGGCGGGCCAATGGACAGGTACCCTTTAGAGAGCAGCCATGAAAACACTGGGAGTTATAATCTGGTATAAATTTAGCTAGTCTGGATGGGGTAAAATACCATCTGGAAATTACTTTAACCACTTGCCTACCAGGCACTTATACCCCCTTCCATACCAGGCCAATTTTCAGCTTTCAGCACTGTCACAGTTTGAATGACAATTGTACGGTCATGCAATACCGTACCCATATGACATTTTTATAATTTTTTTCACACAAATAGAGCTTTCTTTTGGTGGTATTTACTCGCCGCTGGGTGTTTTATTTTTTGCGCTATAAACAAAAAAAAGAGCAAAAAAATTTGAAAAAAAATGTTTCTTTGTTTCTATTATAAAATTTTGCAAACAGGTAATTTTTCTCCTTCACTGATGTGCGTTGATGAGACTGCACTGATAGGCAGCACTGATGGGCACTGACTGGCGGCACTGCCGAGTGGCACTGCTGGGCACTGACTGATGGCACTGCTGGGCTGCACTGGTGGGTGGCACTGGTGGGCACTGATTATCAGTACCCTGATGATTGGTGCCGATCCCTTCTCTGACAACTGCCAGGTCTCGGCAATACTTTCTTCACGCTGTCACAGCGTGAGGAAAGTGCAGCCGATAACCGGCAATTGCATTTCCTGGTGATCAGTGTGTCATTGGACACGGCTGATCACGTGGTAAAAGGCCGCTGTGATTGGCTTTTTACCATACCACGTGATCAGCTGTATCCATAGGACACAGCGATCATGGAGATCGCCAGGGGTGTGTAGGAGAGCGCATTCTGGGAGGACGTCATGACTGGGAAGCCGCAGTGAAGCAGTCATTCAGCTATCTGTGGTCGGCAAGTGATTAAAGGAATTCTCTAATGCCGGAATGTTACAAGAACATCGGGGAACTTCTTGCCAAATAGACCCCATTCTTCAGCAGAAATATCCGCTTGAAGCTCCATATTCCATTGCGCACAGTAAGCGGGCAAAGGTTCAGCTATATGATTTTGGATTGATAGATAAATTTGAGATAGGGCACTTTTAGTGGAAGCTGACGCCTTACAAAGCGATTCAAAACCCGAAAAGGTGCGAGGGGAATGCCGTTTACAAAGAAAAGGCACAACAAACTGACGCAATTGCAAATAACGAAATAACTTCGAGGGAGGAATAGAATGACTTTCTTGAAGTTGTGCAAGCATACCAATACCTCGACCTGCAATCAACGAGTGGACCGTCGTAAAATCGTGAGTTATTCGCCAACGAAAGGCCATCTTATTGGTCCCAGGGAGAAAAAAGTGGACAATCAAATAATTGTAGGAGAGGTAAATGCAAGGAAATCAAACCCGCCGAATACTTACATGAGTCCCAGATTTTTAAAGTGTGTGTCAAGACAGGATTCAACAATTTAGGCCTCTTGGACGAGGGAAGCCAAGGCAAGGCTTAAGGCAGAAAGGGATGCGTGTCCAAAGTATCTACCAGTGCCCACAAGGGCAAATCATTTAGAGAAAAAAGCTGAATGAGGGGAGTAACTTAGGCACCAATATATTAATGCTGAATGTTCGGAAGACCCAAGACCACCCCGAATACGTGGGCGATAAAGCAACTGTGTAGACAAACGAGGGTGCCCCGAATCCCATACTAACCGTAAAATTTGGCATTGTAAGATGCAGAGTACCATATTTTTCGCTCCATAAGACGCACTTTTTTCCCCCAAAAAAAGGGGGGAAAATGTCAGCGTGTCTTATGGAGCGAATGTAAAGCGGCCGGTCCGGTATTTCTGCCGCCACCGTGTCAGAATATCGGGCCGGCCGCTCAGCTCTTCTCTCCTGCAGTACCTCACCTGTTCCTCGCTCCAGCGCTGTAGTCTTCCCGCGACGGCTTCTGTGACAGCTGGGTGCGCACTGCGCATGCGCGAGAAGCGCCGCGCTTTGTGAATGGTCCGGTGTCTTCTGGGACACATGACAGATCCCAGAAGGCTCCGGGCCATTCACAAAGCGCAGCGCTTCTTGCGCATGCGCAGTGGGCACCCGGCTGTCACAGAAGCAGCCACAGGAAGAAGAGGGAAGTACAACTCCGCGGAAGTGGGAGCGGGTACCTGTCAAATTCAGGTACCCGCTCCCCCTCCCTCCCCATAGGTCCGCAGTCTCTGGTAATCTCCTTTACTGTCTGCAGTCTCTGGTCATCCCCTGCCCTGTCTGCAGTCTCTGGTCTTCTGTACTATGTCCACAGTCTCTGGTCATTCCCTGTACTGTGTCCACAGTCTCTGGTCATCTCCTGTACTGTGTCCACAGTCTCTGGTCATCTCCTGTACTGTGTCCACAGTCTCTGGTCATCTCCTGTACTATGTCCACAGTCTCTGGTCATCCCATGTACTGTGTCCGCAGTCTCTGGTCATCCCCTGTACTGTGTCCGCAGTGTCTGGTCATCTCCTGTACGGTGTCTGCAGTCTCTGGTCATCCCCTGTACTGTGTCTGCAGTCCATTGGTTCAGAATATTTTGTTTCTTGTTTTTCTCCTCTAATACCTAGGCGCGTCTTATGGGCAGGTGCGTCTTATGGAGCGAAAAATACGGTATATGGGGTGGAATTCGAACAGGGAGCCCTCAAAAAGGGTAAAGTAGCTTGGGAAGATAAATCATTTTGATCGCTTGGGCCCTACCAAACCAAGATAAGGACTTAGACTGCCCAGAAGAGAGCAGTTGAGTTAGCTGAGAAAGCAAAGGAGGAATATTCACCTGATACAACATATCATAAAAAAGTGTAAGTTTAACTCCCAAGTAAGGAAGAGAAGAGGTTCATTGAAACCGATATTGACATTGGAGGTGTGTCACAAGCTATTGGGGGAGGGAAATTTTCATAGCCACTGACTTTACATAGGTGTTTACATATAATCCCGAGAGATGAGCGAAATCAGTCAAGAGCGAAAAGAGATTGGGGAGAGAAATAAGTGGAGACAAAAGAAACATCAGAATATCGCCTGCAAAAAGGGCAACCTTATGATGTAATCCCGCCAACTCGAGACCCAAAATATCCAGATGAAGCCGAACATGAACAGCAAGGGGTTCAAGAGCCATGATAAAAAGGAGAGGAGACAGGGGACAGCCCTGATGTGTACCACCCTTAACTGAAAATAAAGAGGATTTAACCCCATGATAACGGACCGTAGCGGATGGAACGCTGTAAAGTCTATGAATCCACTGAAGAAAATCATGTCCCACACCCCACCTCCGCAAAGCCTTCTGTAAGCAAGTCCAGGAAAAGGTATAAAAGGTCTTAGTTATATCCAAGGAAAAAAACATAAGGTAATGAGACCATATTCGAGCAAAATGACTAATTAAAATAGAGCGTTGAATATCTCTATCAATTAAAGTAGGGATTAACACATTCAGGCGATTGGCCAAAGTCTTAGTCAAAATTTTTATGTCCACATTCAATAAAGAAATACGGCGATAATTCGACCAAGATTGGTGGTCTTTCCCCGGCTTAGGAATCATCACAATCTGGGTCTTAAGCATTTCCAAAGTCTGCTGACCATCCCGCTTGAGTTGGTTGAATACCTGAACCAATACAGGGACCACAATATCGCTAAATTTTCTGTAGAAGAGAGCCGTCAAACCACGTAGGCCAGTACACTTGTGCACCTTCAAAGGTTAAAGGTGAAACCTCCTGTGCTCCTGCCTAAACCCTAAATATCTAAAGTGGGTGCAGTTGCCAACATCTAATCATATACCTCATATATATTACATGAATCCTGTATATAAGTGACTTAACACAAACACATGAAGTGAATATATACAATGGCGATTATTCATATACAGTGGGGATCGAAAGTTTGGGCACCCCTGCTAAAAATTTGTATTAATGTGCATAAAGAAGCCAAGGAAAGATGGAAAAATCTCCAAAAGGCATCAAATTACAGATTAGACATTCTTATAATATGTCAACAAAAGTTAAATTTTATTTCCATCATTTACACTTTCAAAATAACAGAAAACAAAAAATGGCATCTGCAAACGTTTGGGCACCCTGCAGAGTTAATATCTTGTACTGCCCCCTTTGGCAAGTATCACAGCTTGTAAACACTTTTTGTAGCCAGCCAAGAGTCTTTCAGTTCTTGTTTGAGGTATCTTTGCCCATTCTTCCTTACAAAAGTCTTCCAGTTCTTTGAGATTTCTGGGCTGTATGTCACGAACTGCTCTTTTAAGGTCTATCCATAGATTTTCAATTATGTTGAGGTCAGGAGATTGTGAAGGCCATGGCAAAACCTTCAGTTTACACCTCTTGAGGTAATCCCCTGTGGATTTCGAGGTGTGTTTAGGATCATTATCTATTTGTAGAAGCCATCCTCTCTTTAACTTCAGCTTTTTCACAGATGGCATCAAGTTACCATCTGAAATTTTATTGAATCCATTTTTCCTTCTACTCGTGAGATGTTCCTTGTGCCACTGGCTGCAACTCAACCCCAAAGCATGATTGATCCAACCCCATGCTTAACAGTTGGACAGAGGTTCTTTTCATTAAATTCTGTGCCTTCTTCTCCAAACGTACCTTTGCTCATTCCGGCTAAAAAGTTCAATTTTAACCTCATCGGTCCGCAGAACTTGTTTCCAAAATGCATCAGGCTTGTCTATATGTTCATTTGCAAAGTTCAAACGATGATTTTTGTGGTGAGGACGTAGAAGAGGTTTTCTTCTGATGACTCTTTCATGAAGACCATATTTGTACAAGTATCTCTTTATAGTGGAATAGTGTACCACAACTCCAGTGTCTGCCAGATCTTTCTGGAGGGATCGTGCAGTCAAACGTGGGTTTTGAATTGTTTTTCTCACAATCCTGCGAGCTGTTCTGTCTGATATTTTTCTTGGTCTTCCAGATCTTGCTTTAACTTCCACTGTTCCTGATGACTGCCATTTCTTAATTACATTCCGAACAGAGGATATTGACATCTGAAAACGCTTTGCTATCTCCTGATAGCCTTCTCCAGCTTTGTGAGCGTCAACTATTTTCAGTTTCAGTTTTCTAGACAACTGCTTAGAAGAACCCATGGTGCTGATTGTTGGGGCAAGGTCAGATGAGTCTGGGCATTTCAAATCTTTAAGCTTGACATCACCTGGTCTTCCCAGACGATGATTGAGAACAATCCATGACACTGGCAGGTCTCAGCTTGGCAAAGGGGGCAGTGCATGCTATAAATTCTGCAGGGTGCCCAAACTTTTGCAGACGCCATTTTTATGTTTTCTGTTATTTTGAAAGTGTAAATGATGGAAATAAAATCTAACTTTTGTTGACATATTAGAAGAATGTCTAATCTGTAATTTGATGCCTTTTGGAGATTTTTCCATCTTTCCTTGGCTTCTTTATGCACATTAATACAAATTTTTAGCTGGGGTGCCCAAACTTTCGATCCCCACTGTGTGTGTATATATATATATATATATATATATATATATATATATATATATATATATATATATATATATATATATATATATATATATATATATATACATACATACACACACACACACACACACATACGCACACACATTTTGCAGTTCCAGGTAGGGGGCGATCGCCGTCATTCGTGCCCTCGGCTGTCAATCACCAGGTCCTGGCCGGTGATTACTCGTCGGCGCCCCGCTGATTGCCGAGCACCTCTGATGGGGGGGGAAACCGTTTGTAAACAATATAATTCTCTCCCCTCTGTCAGCTCCGGCACACTGCTTTGCATGGCTGTGCGTAGCACAGCCATACAAAGCATTGTGCTTACAGTGAAACACTAACACAGCACACTATGTAAAACGGCACACAGTTAACCCTTTGATCGCCCCACGTTAACCCCTTCCTTGCCAGTGTCATTAGTACAGTGTCAGTGCTTTTTATTAGCCCTGATCACTGTATTGGTGTTACTGGGGATGTCAGTGACAGTTAGTCAGTTCCCCCCAGTGTTAGAATGCCCTCTGCAGTCCCGCTATAAGTCGCTGATCGCCGCCATTACTAGTAAAGATTTTTAAAAAATCCCAGTATATATACCGCCATTTGTAAACGTTATAACTTTCAAGTAAACCAATTAATTGCATGACACCAGTGATCTGCTAATCGCTGGTGCAATGCTTTCCAGACTCACAAAACAAAAAATAGTAAATGCACATTTTTCCTACCTGTAAAAAATGTGTATTTTTTTTGTTAAAAGGAGAACTTATCCTTTAAAGTGGTTGTAAACCCTTACTTATATCCAGCGAAACGACTGGCCTCAGGTGAAACAGAGGTGAAACAAAACCTCCCACATACTTTTTACCTGTTTATGTGCAGTCATCTGTACTGTGCAACATTGTAAAACAGTTTTTCAGACTCACAAAGCAGGGAGCTGCAGTTGCACACTGTACAAGAGCTCTGAATGAAGAGAAGGGACACACACCCCCTTCACACAGCACACAGGAACAGAGCTGAGGCTGTCAATCACAAGTTGTGTGCTGGAGATTACATCCCTGTCACCATTTTACCTCTTGGTGTCAGGAAAATGTTTCAGAAATGAGGCTGATAACAGAGGAACAAGGCAGCAGAAAGAAATTACACTTTGGAGAAAGGCACAAAAATAACTCACCACCCAAGACAAAACCTACCACTTAGAAGAATTCTACAATTATTCCTCTGAATTACTCATCTACTGTATATCCTGCCCCTGCGACCTTCTGTACGTCGGTCGCACAATCTGCACCCTTAGCCAAAGATTCAATGAGCACAGACGTTCAGTAGATGACGGCAAAAACAAACACAGCATACCAAAACACTACTCAGAGTTTCACTCCCAATCCTCAGACTACATGAGAGTATGGGTTATAGAAACCAAAGCCCCCCTCCAAGCAGATCACTTCAAACGCTTCTGCCAAAGAGAGACTTTCTGGATATATACCCTTAACACACTGGCACCTGGAGGCCTCAGTGAGGAATTGGAATTATCCACCATACTATAGTTTATTCCTCACTCCCCTCCCCCAACCCCCTTCCTCTCCATGTCCTTCTACCCAGCCCCTATATGTACCTATAAACACAGGCCGATAAAGTATTCCACCATTCATACATCTTCCACAGCTCACTTCACCCTTCCCTTTCGTTTCTACACATCTGCCACACCATGGCATGCTCTACATCCCCCACCCCCCACCTCCTGCAACCTTCCTCTCTTTCTACATAAAATATTCTCCTTGTCCCACACATTTTTATAAAAAAAATTTCTCGAACAATTTTTCTTTTAAAATCCTATTTTTACCCTTTTTGTAATCTTTCTTTTTTATGTTTATTTTTCATTTGTATTTCTATTCCATTTCAATTGTTATAACCATCTTTCATTACCGTATATTTTTTTTATCATTTTTTTCATATAATTTATATTTTTTTTTTATTTATCATTTTCCTCCCCTATTTTTCCATATTTTGTATATATTTGTATCCCCACCCCCCAGTTTTATACCACTGCCCAACGGATCCATATAGTTTCATTATATGTCCTTTTTGGTTTTTTTCTTCCCCAAGGTTTTTTATTCTCCAAGGTTTCCTTTATCGCCCCCTCACATTTGCCCATATAAGCCCACATTAAGATAGCTGCCGGATCGGCCTGTCGAAGGAGTGAGCATGCTCCAAATGCGTGCCATCTTGGAAACTCGGTCCATGCGGTGACATCATCCCTGTGAGCCTCCCTGCGCCCCTCTGCTACTTCCCGAGCCCTGATCACCATTGGAGCGGTGAGAAAACACCCAGAGCATGGCCAATGGCCTACCCGTTACCTACCTATGTGCGTGCAATTTTACCATTAAATTTGCTTGATTTTAACTGTCTACACTTAGAGTGGTGCTGCTGTCTCTCTTCTCTACCTGCATTAGGAGTATCTACAAGCGGGGTGGAGCCTGATTATGGCGGCACGGGAGGGTGTGCAGTAAGCACTCTCCGCTAGCCTCCCCTCGATTATCCTCCCCATGATGCCCCGCTAGCGTGACCAGCTGTACCGAGGGTGTGTCGAAACTCACCCAGCAGGAGAGGGTGCGTGGAGTCCCAGTGACGGTCGGACTGCCTGGACCCAGGAGAGAGCCGGGAGAGGGAAGCCTTGGGGTTTCCTCTGACGTCTTGCGGCGGCTTTGGAGGAGGAGGAGTGGAGTTACCAGGGAGACGGTCAGAGAGAGCCGCTTAGACTGCCGGGAGACAGGAGAGAGCTGGAGTCGGAGGAGGAGTGGGGCTGCCAGGGAGACACCAGTGAGTCGGATGAGACAGGGGAGAAGCACCGACACGTGGGCAAAAGTGGAGGAGCTCTGGGAGATCCGGCTGTGGGAGAGATTGCCTGGCGTCTGAACAGGTGGAAGAGGCGGAGAAGGTAAACCAGCATGCTGTCTTTACATTCCAACATCTCCATACCATCTTCCTGAGCCCTCAATTCTCCCTACCTCCATACCATACCTGCATCAACCACCTCCTACAGCTTTACAGCCTTACACCACTGCTACAACACAGCTAATCCCCCAACATATATACCTCTCCCAATCTCTAATCTCCATCTACCAGCATACCACATACAATTTAGGAGCATTTGATGGGAAGACAAGTGACCTGAGTTATATGAGACCTATAGGAATCCCCTTAAGAGGATACGATAAAAGAGGACTGCTTCTGGAGTGATATGCCAATGTGAAGGGTGAGTGATGACCGTGGGTTTACCCTGCTGTTCTTCTTCTACACTCTTTATATTTTGGACCTGTATATTGGAGCTATATACATATTGAATCCTTGTATTAGATCTCCAGATATTTGTAGCAAGACATTGTATTAAATACTCAACCGGAGAATAAAAGAAATAGGGGATTCCTAGGGCGGGTCTGAAGATTGGGAGGAGTAAGAGTCCAGGAGTTCTGGAAATAAGAGTAATCATGAAAGGTAAAAATACCAAAGGGAGCGGGACTAAAACCTCCCAAACTGGCACGATTAAGAAGTATGTGTCACAAGGAAATGTTACCCCAGAAAGAACTCAGGGAATAACTGAAAAAAGTGAATTGGATTTAAGTTTGGACAATAGCCCGAGACTCTCCCTGGGCCCGGTATATAATAGTCAACAATTAACGGATGGCACTGACCCGAGAGATTTTGAAAGAGATATGCAAATACCAAATAAAAAAGATATGGCGGAGATGTTTAAAGGCCTGGAAAAATCAACGAAGCATGAAACGGGGATGATTCGGGAAGAACTGGGACGAATGTTAACTAGGGTGGAAGAAATGGAGGAAAAAGTTAAAATTTATACCCAAACCATCCCAAAACTAGAAAAATGGATATTAGAAGATAGAAAAGAACAAAAGAGATTGTGTTATATGATGGAAGATCAAGGAAATAGAGAAAGGAGAAATAATCTCAGAGTAAAAGGAGTCCCGGAACTGTTACAGGGGGGAGACTTAAAAGATTTAAAAGAATTAACTGGCAAAATTTTGAACTCCATAATGGATAAATCGGACGAGGAGGTGTTTAAATTGGACGGAGTTTATAGGATTGGGAAGTATCAACAAGAAAAAGGGATGGAAAAACCAAGAGATATAATTGTTAAATTCCATAATTACGGAGATAGAGAAGATACATGGAAAAAGATTAAAGGAAAAACAAATATTACATATGGAGGAAAAAATATTCAAATTTTTGCAGACTTAACACCAGAGACTCTGAGAAGGAAGAGATCACTGAAACCCCTACTAGAAGTGATGAAAAAACAGAATGTGAAATATAGATGGGGCCGTGATATAAGTTTGATCGGGTGGAGAGATGGTATTACAGCGATCTTAAGATTTCCGGAAGATATGGAAGATTTCTGTGACAAACTTGGATTGCAGAGACAAATGATACCGGGTTGGGAAGTGGAGGAGGGAGAGCTGGGCTTTTTTAGGTCAGGAAATTGGCAGCTGGTTAAAAGAGGAAATAGAGAGTCAACAGATAAGGGGACACCGGGGAGGAGGGGGGGAAGGTGAGCGGTCATAGGCGGAGTCGAACCCCTATAGAGGGATCAAAAGGTGGAATATGATCCAAAGGCAAAGGAGGCCTGGGGGGTGAGGGGAGTTGGGAGGGTGGGGGGAGAGGAGGGGTCAGGGGGGGAGGGTTAGGGAGGGATGGGTTTTGGGGTGGGAGAGGCGGATTTGGTGGCAGGGAGCGCGGGGTGGGAGGGGAGGAGGTATTGGGTCAATACTCTGCATGACAGAAGGGATAAAGAGGAAGAGGCAATTTGGAAGAGAGATGGAGTTGATTGGGAAAGATGGAAGAAATACAGTTTATAACCTATAATGTGAACGGGCTGAGTAGTCCAGGGAAGAGATTTAGGTTGTTCAATGAGTTACATCATAGGGCTACGTCAGTGGTATTTTTACAGGAGACGCATTTTGTGATAGAGGCAAACGTGAAATTGAAATCCAAATACTACCCAACATGGTATTATGCAGATTCTCCAATTAAAAGAGCAAAAGGGGTTGCAATAGGTCTGGCAAAGAATATGAGATTTGAGCTGGAGGATAGAAGAACCGACCCGGAGGGGAGGTTTTTATTCTTAAAAGGTAGACTTCAGGGGATTGAGTGTACTTTAGCCAATATATACTGCCCTAATAAAAACCCGGAGATGTATATGAAGGGTCTGTTGAAAAAATTAATGGAATTTAAAAAAGGGCGCTTGATAGTAGCAGGAGATTTAAATTTCTGTATGGACCCACAAAAGGATAATACCTCTTCCGTGCAAAGAGAGGGGAGTAGGTCTCTGAGAGCTTTGAAAAAAGTGATGCATGAATATCAACTAGTGGACATTTGGAGAATAATGCATATGAAAAACAGAGACTATACCTTCTTCTCTAATGCACATGAGATATATTCGAGATTAGATTATATCTTAATAGACCATCAACTCATAGACCATCTGGTTAAAATTGACATAGAGACAAGGACGTTCTTGGATCATGCCCCGGTCATAAAGAAAATGGGATGGGGAAGAAGGTGGACTGGAGGATTAGGGTGGAGGTTAAATGAGGCTCTTCTTCAGGATGAGGATTTAGCTCAGAAAATCGAGAAAGAGATTAAGGTATACTTTAAGGAGAACGAAACAGAGGAGGTATCGATAGCTACAGTCTGGGAAAGCCACAAGGTATTCATAAGAGGAATCTTGATTGCGGCAGGAGCAAGGAAGAAAAAGGAAAGGAGAGAGAGGGTCAGTGGGCTTTTAAAAGAAATATTGGACTTGGAGCAGATCCATAAGAAGAAAATAACAAAAGACACGAGACAGAAGTTATGGGATAAAAAAGATGAGCTAGAGAGGTTGATGGATGAGGAGAAGAGAAGAGTATACAACAGGGTTTTGAACGAGAGATATAGATGGGGAGACAGACCAGGAAGATATCTAATGAGAGCTTTGAACAAAAAGAAAAATAGGAACTATATAGATAAGATAAAAAGTTCAAAGGGGGAGTTGGTCCACTCAACTAAAGAGATTGTTAAAGTGTTTACGGAGTATTACAAAAAGTTATATAATATTAGTCCCCAAGGTCCTTTAAAAGAAGCTCAAGAGAGAAGTAATGAAAAAAAGATGATATACTTAAAAAATGCGGGATTAACTAAACTAAGTGAAGCACAGTTGAACTCCTTAGACGCAGATATTTCCCAGGAAGAAATTAAAACAGCATTAAGAAGCAAAGGGGGGGGGGGGGGGAAGCCCAGGCCCGGATGGTTATACAGTTAAGTATTATAAGAAATTTAGTGAAGTGCTGTTACCCAAGTTGGAGAAATATATGAATGCTATGGGAGGTGGGATGGAAGTGAGGAGAGAATCCCTACAGGCCCATGTAGTACTTATTCACAAGGAGGGAAAAGATCCATCTTAGTGCTCCAGCTATAGACCTATTTCTTTATTGAACACAGATACTAAACTGTATGCAAAGGTGTTAGCAAACAGGTTAAAAGATCTAATGCCTGAATGGATCCATGGAGACCAGGTGGGCTTTGTTACAGGGAGAGAAGGTAGAGATAACGGCTTGAGAACCCTGATGCTTATTCAGAAAAGTAGAAAAGGGAAAGCCCCGGTGGTGCTCTTGTCAATTGATGCAGAGAAGGCATTTGATAGAGTGGACTGGGGCTTTATGATGGACAACTTAAAGGTGCTGGGAATAGGTGATAGAATGCGAGAGTGGATAGGTAAATTATATAGGGAGCCTACTGCAATCATCACGGTAAATGGGGAGAGATCAGAACCCATTGGAATGTCTAATGGTACAAGACAGGGCTGCCCACTGTCCCCTTTACTATATGTGTTGTCACTCGAACCTCTGTTGTCAATAATAAGGAACAGTGGATCGGTAAAGGGAATTCAGATAGGAACCATAGAACATAGAGTAGCGGCCTTTGTGGACGACTTATTGTTCTATGTGGGGAACCCCCGAATAACCCTCCCAAATATAATGAAGATTCTGAAGGAGTACGGTGAACTATCAAATTTAAAAATTAATCCAACGAAAACAGAAATCCTGAATATTAATATATCAAAGAAAGAAAAAGAAAAACTACAAAAAGAATTTCCCTTTATATGGAGAGAAGAAGAGATAAAATACCTAGGAATAAAACTCACTGCCTCATCTAAGCATTTGTATAGATTAAACTATATCTCTTTGATAAATGAGATCAGGGAAGATTTAAAAAGACTAGAAGGAGGAAACCCATCCTGGATAGGACGTATAAACCTAGTCAAAATGGTAATTATGCCTAAAATACTGTATAGATTTCAAATGGTACCAATTAAAATTCCAGAGGCCTTCTTTAAGATAATGAAAAAAATGTTAACAAGATACATATGGAAGAATAAAAAACCTAGAATAGCATATGAAACATTGAGTAGGACTAAAGAGAAAGGGGGATTGGGTCTACCAGATGTCAAGAGATATTATAAAGCAGTGATCTTAGCAAGAATATATGACTGGACATTTAACCATGGGGGGAAAAGCTGGGTGACAATTGAAAACGATCTTAGTGGTATTAGACTGAGCCAGATGATATGGGTTCCACCACAGTTTAGAGGAATTAAAGAAAGCACAAGTATCTACACTTTGAATGTGTTAAGGGTATGGGACAATTTACACAAAAACATGAAATGGGAATTTAATTCTATATTAATGCCTCTCACAAACACTGAGTACTTTCCTCCGGGAAAGAATAAGATATCAGGGAGATGGTTTAGAAAGGAGGATACCCAACTGAGAGATGTTTTGGTGGAGGGGGAATTGAGATCACTTAAAGATTTAATAGAGAAGAAGGGAGGTATTTTTATTAGAATAGATGAGTGGAAATATCATCAATTGAAATGTTTTCTTGGAAATCTTCCGAAACCCCTGAGATTAAAACAAGAGTGGAATATGTTTGAAAGGTTGTTAGAAACAAGAAGGGATGGGAAGCACGGTATTTCAAAGGTGTATAGAATACTCACAGAATTAGACACAAACACAAAGTTAATTTTTGTAACAAAATGGGAAAGGGATATGGGAGTTGGGTTTGATGAGGATAAACAGAGAAAGATGTTTAGATTGATACACGATAATGTTAGTATGAGAGAGGTAGAGATTAATTACAAGTGTGTGACACGATGGCACATTACACCGAGTGTAGAGCACAAGATGAATGGGGAAAACTCAAATATGTGTTGGAGAGGATGTGGAGAGATAGGCACGGTGTTTCACGTCTGGTGGGAATGTCCAGAAATCCAGGTTTTCTGGAAGATAATAGTCAAATTGATTGAGGAAATAACTGAAATTGACATAGGGTTAGACCCAATGATGTGTCTCCTACACAATGTGGAGACATCTGTAAACAAATATAAAGACTCAGGTATATGGTACTTATTGAATGCGGCGAAGGGGTTGATACCCAAGTTTTGGCGGAGATCTGAGGTGCCGAAGGTGGAAGACTGGATCAATAGAGTAAACCAGATAGGCGGAATGGAAAGATCATACCATATGCAGGAAGATAGGATGAGAGTTTATTATAGGAGATGGGAAAAGTGGGAAAGAGCTGGATTGAAAGAGAAATATAGGAAAATTATGAATTAGGATGTTAGCAAAAAATTAATAAGCCTTGAGAGATTAGAATGGACTAGAGTCTGCAGAGGGGGATGAGGGGGGATGAGGGGCGGGAAGGGGGGGTTGTGGGATGGGAAAGAAAAGTGTTTTTAGTAGGGGAAAGATAGAAATATTATAAATGTCTATTTTTATGCGAATTATTCCCCTTTTTGGGTTTTTGTATTAACATGAAAAATTTAATAAATATTTAAATTAAAAAAAAAAAAGGAGTATCTACAAGCTCTTACGGCCGGCTGCCTCCTCCATACCACTAAAAGCCCCCCACTACAGATGAGCTTGAACACCACTTCCACATGGACCTTCTACTAACCCCCATAATAAAATTATGCAATTGCTGATGGTCCATCCCCCCACTTACCTCTAAATGTTCCCAAAAATAGGAGAGGAGGTGATTGGGAGTTAAAAATGAAATGAACAGAGGTATCAGTATACCTCTGAACTCTCAGAAGATAGAACTCTTAAATACCCACATCCGAACAGCTTAAATTCAGGTTTTGGTCTTCATGTGTTTTTATAGGCAGGTATGCAGAGGGATTTTAGTTGTTATATGTTTAGCTGTATGTGCATTTTTAACTCGTGCAAGCATATACACTCACCTGCCACTTTATTAGTTATACCTGTTCAATTGCTTGGTAACACAAATTGCTAATCAATCACATGGCAGCAACTCAATGCATTTAGGCATCTAGACGTGGTGAAGACAACTTGCTGAAGTTCAAACCGAGCATCACAATAGGGCAGAAAATTGAATTTTTTCTACATACTTACCTGTAAAATCCTTTTCTTGGAGTACCTCACAGGACACGGAGCAGGCTATTCATGACTATGTGGGTTATATGCCACCTATAGGTGAATGGACACTTGCCAGCCAATCAGAGAGGAAATCCTCCCCCATATAACCCCTCCTACACAAGAATGACTTCAGTTTTTGTAGCAAGCAATTACATTCCAGAAAGAGGGGAGGGACCTCTGTGTCCCGTGATGTACTCCAAGAAATGGATTTTACAGGTAAGTATGTAGAAATTTTTTTGAAAACATTTATTGTAAATCTCGGGACACAGAGCAGGCTAATCATGACTATGTGGGATGTCCAAAAGCAATTAAAAAAAAAAAAAAAAAAAAAAACTTTGGAGGGGTGTGTGGCACCATAAAAAGCCACCACCATCAATTCCCCAGTACCTATTAAGCCATTTGTAATATGCTGCAGCCAAAGGCAGAATCCACCATGGCTTGGACTTCCATCTGGTAGAACCTTGTGAATGTATAGACCTTAGACCATGTATAGGCCTTCCAAACCTGAGCAACTGACGCCTGATGGCAAATAGCCCAAGACGCCCCACATTCCTGGTAGAGCTTGCTCTCACCCGAAAAGATGGGACTTAAATCTTCAAACCATAGGCTTCAATGATTAACTAGTGGATCCAATGAAAAATAGTTGACCTGGATACTGCCTGCCCTTTTTGGGCCCATCTGCCATGACAAACCAGGATTCCTGATCTGTGCCTCTAACTCATGTAAATCCTGGCCACTCAAACTACATCCACAGTATGCAGCGCACTTTCCCCTGCCGACTGTTGACTGGGAAAAAATAAAGGCAAGACGCTGTCCTGATTTAAAAACTAAAAACCACTCTAGGCAAGAAGATGCACGAGGAAGCAACATCACCCTATCCTGATGCCAGACCAAGAATGACTCCTTACATGAAAGAACCGCCAGCTTTTACACTCTTCCGACCGAAGCGATAGTAACCAAAGAAGCCCCCTTCCGAGTCAAAGGATTACGTTTCTTTAACTGGTTCAAAATGTGACCTCTGCAAGGACAACCAAAGTCCCAAAGACACAAGGGTGGCCTGGCAGATGGGACAGTCCGTGTTACACCCTGCACGACGTACCAATCAAGGAGTGAGAACAACAGTCTCGGAAGAAAATGGATAGGGTTGAAATCTGACCCTAAACGGTACAAAAAAAACCTTACAAACATACATTTCTGCGGGTGAAACTTTCTGGCCTCCCACCAGGCAAAAAAGATTTCCAGGTCTCATAATGGAAGCTCTCTGAATCCAGCTTTCTAGCACTCAAAAATGCAGAGAAATCAAGACCCAAGTACCCCCGATCCTACCAGACATGGACTTAAATAGCCAGGCCTTCAATCCTAGCAGTCCTATACAGGATACATTATTGGACCCAAGACAATAGGTCTGGGGGGACTGAAAGTATCCGAGGAGCGCCCCCTGTTAGAAAAAACACTATGTAAGTGTATCAAGCCTTAGGTCGGGCTACAACTATTAGTGTTACCTG
Source organism: Staurois parvus (assembly GCF_062004578.1). Taxonomy (NCBI): domain Eukaryota; kingdom Metazoa; phylum Chordata; class Amphibia; order Anura; family Ranidae; genus Staurois; species Staurois parvus. The sequence continues at coordinate 883,835 of NW_028318835.1, forward strand.
CTCCCAGACCCTACACAAAAGACATGGTAATAGTTGAAACAGGGGAAAGCATCTACCACTATTGCCATTGGGACTCTCGACATGAACATAACCTGTCTAAACTGTTGTAGAACACAACTGAAAGTTAGTATAGCCACATCCAGAGTTCCCAAACACTGATAGATTGCCAAGAATGTCTCAGGATGCAGCGGCCATTCTCCCAGTATCAGCTGCTGACATCTGGGGGGAAAAGACCCCTGCCAGTTTCTTATACCTATAATGTGTACTGCTGACAGAGACAGCACATGCTGTTCTGCCTCAGACAGAATGTGGTTCACCTTTTCCTGAACTGCATGACTCCTAGTGCTGCCCTGGTGGTTGATATACACCACTGCCATGGAATTGTAGGACTGAACCCTGGCCACAAACCTGTACAACAAGTTTGCCCAATAATTCAGTGCAAGGCGTACTGCCTGAAGTTCCAAGACATTTATGGGCAGAATTCCCTTCTGTGGAGACAAAGTCCTCTCAACTGTAGCCACCTTTAAACTAGCCCCCAAACCAGAGAGACTAGCATTCATGGTTACCATCTTCCATATTACTGGAAGGAAAATTACCCCTTCTCCAGATACTGAACAAACAACCACCAATTCGGACTCTGCAATTTCCCAGGGACAAAGCCCTCCAGCAATCCAATGCTTGGATCTTCATGATCCAGACAGACAGAATGTTCCTCTACAAAAGACCTGGAGTGGAACAGCACAAAAGAAACAGCTTCAATGTAGACACGATTTCCTCATGCAGAGATGTACTGAAGGATACCTTTTGTGTCTTATATTTCGCCTTAAACTTGACATAGACTGCTCCCTGAGCAAAGGAACATTAAGGAATACCTTAATGAGAGCGACACCACCTTATGTCCTCAGCAAGCCCAGAACCAGGGCTAGGAGTTTTGTGAACACTCGTAGGGCTGTGGCTAGGCCAAAGGGCAGTGCCCCAAAACAAAAAGAAAATGGCGATTCTCAATTGCAATCTCAGAAACCCTTGATGAACCCAAAATATTGGCACAGGAGAATTAAGAATTAAGAACTAAGGACACCCGAAAATTCTCTCTTGCAGAGAAGCCACCATTGATCGGACCGATCTTATCTGAAACATAAAGAGTACAGCCAGAAACAATAGTGTGCATTTCTAGGCTGTACTCTTGCCACTAACTGATACAAATTTAAAAATGAAAAAAAAAAAAAAACCTCCTGACCCAAACATTAACCCAGGCACAGACCTAGATCAAACCTTGATCTAGATATTTTTTTATTTTTTTTAAATTATTATATTCATTTATTTTTACACACATACACTTTTTTTCTCTCTGAAAGGACAGAGAGAGATACAAATGTATAATATAATGTATATAATGATACACATCGATCACGTGACCCGGAATCAGGAGTTCCGGGTCCCGATTGTTAGAAAGGGACCCAAGGCTCTCAGTGACACCCCAGTCTTTGTGCTGGGAGTGCTCCCAGTAGAAAGGCAGGTACAAATTATTTAGCGGCCCCACAAAAAAAAAGCCCATTTTTTTGAGGCCGCTAATTTGTGTACAGTTGGCGTGAAGAAGTTAAGCATCAAGCATGCATGTACGAATGAGCAAAACAGGGTGCACTCATCAAGCATTACCGTGGTGAAACACAAATTTATTTAAAAGCATATACATGCATACTCAAAAACCAAAGGGAGATAAAAACAAAAAAAGAAGAGTCTGTAATAACAGTCCAAAGTGACGGTAGACCCTTGGTGGGGTAAGCTAACGCGTTTCGGGAGACAATTATAAGGCACAAATGGTTTAAGAGGACTGGACCATACCCCCTCACATGACAACCCAATCTGGGTTGAGCCAATCAGGTCACCTCCAGCAAAAATGGCAATGCTCATGTGAACATAAATGGACAACCAGAACGCTTGGGGCAAAGGGCATGACGAGACGAAAAAAAAAAAAAAAAAACATATAAACGTAGAATATAGGTTTTACCAGATGATGGTAAACTCATGATGATATAACTCAGCCTGCTTATAACGGGTAAATGAATATATAATACTCACATGGAGCTGTCAAGGTTAGCATACAATATATAAATAAATGAATGAACAGGCCGAGGATGAGAAGGGAAGTGTCATGGCGTCTATGCTGATCAACACACTGGATAAGTGTGTAGGAATCTATGGAAATGAATGGACGTGCTGGTACGCATGTGAACTACCGGGCGCCCCGGCTGCGCATGCGCTCTGTGCCGTGGAGGGTCTGCGCATGTGCCCGGAGGCTGGTCCGTCCAGGACAATCAAAAGGAAGTGTGTCAAAGTAATGGCGGAAGGGGACATGGCAGCTGACCGTAGCAAGCACTACCGTCTAACATGAAAAATGCTAGCAAACGGAGAATGCTGTGAGGGGGTGTGAGCAAGCACCACAAAACCACAAGGGGCGAGGGATATTCGTGCTCAACAAAAATTAATTAAAACAAATTGCTGGGAAAGAACCAAATGAAATGTGTCAACAATCAAAACAAGTATATGGTATGGGAACATAGCAGGCATACATAAATTTTTAAAAACATCAATATTTAAAAACAGCCAGTGCATAATACAAAATATATGAAAATATATAACAATATAAACTGGTACATGTACAAATAATATAGAAATATATGAGGAAGAGTCATGGAAAGAAACAACACAACACAATTTAATAATAGTAATGAAGAACACACAAAAAATATATATATATATATATATATATATAAAACATAAATAATCAAAATTATTGCTATGGGTGAAGAATATATTATAAAACTACTGCAATCATGTGTATGAAAACAAATATGAAATAGCCGGACTAATATATTGTTGGTACAGGTATACTATGATTAGGTCACCTGTCCCACTAGAATAGAATGCGTTTAAAAATATATATCTTGCTAAAATACTTGAGCGGGGGGGGGGACTAAAACAAAAAAACCCAAAACAAGGGGAAAGGTGAGGGATAGTGTAGTATGCAGTGGCTGATGGCATCCACTGCATTATCAGCTCCATCATCCATATGGGAAGACATTTGGAAGCAGGATCAGGGATGGAATGTACTGTTTTAATGTATTGTATAAAATGCCCAGGGAAAACCAGGGGAACAAACTACTAAGGCTACCCAGTTCTACTTGTCAGCCAGCCCCACTCTAACAATGGCTTTTCCACAAGGAACATGGATAGGTATAACTTATCAAAGAGGGGGATAAGATAGCCAAGGCAACAATAAAGAATCGTGCAGTGTGTAATGGCTTTATCGAATCCACTGCCCTATGAGCACTATCATCAAGAATAGGAGAACATGGGAACAGAATCAAGGGTGAAATAAAATATTTAGGATGTATTATTTAAAACACCTAGAGGGACCCAGGGGAAAGTGGGAGATTGTGCAGTGGTTGATGGCATCAACTGCACTATAAGCACCATCGTCCAATATAGGAAAACATATAAGAGTAAAATCACAAAATGTCATGGGACAAGCCCATAAAAACCAATCTGTCGGGGCGTGTTCAAGATGGCGACCGGAGCGGCCGCATAATCCGGAGCTCCGGCGCCGACCTGCCGAATCCACTGCCATCTGGGCAGCAGCGGGCCACAGCGGGGCTGCAGAGGCTCCTGGAGGCATCTCCTGTTCCTGGCAGAGGGGCTCCGCACGATATTTCCATCCTCTGCGGCGGCGGACATCCACGGCCTAGCATGGCCGCATGATCCAGCCTAACCCTGTATAATCCGCTGCCATCCGGGCAGCTACGGGCCACAGCGGGGCAGCGGAGGCTCCTGGGCGTATCTCCTGTCCCTGGGAGAGGGGCTCTGGGCGATATTTCCGCCGGCGGTCATCCGAGGCCTGGCGCGGCCGCATGGTCCGGGGCTCCGGCGGCTAATACCTACATCCACGGCCATCCGGGCAGCAGAGGATTATTGAAGGCATTTTCTGAGCCCCCTGAGTCTGGGAGGGAGGCGCAGTTAGGTGTTGCAACTCTCGTGGCACCGGACGTCTGCGGCCTGCTCCACCCGATACAGACCTCCTCTCATCCGGATCACAGTGAGTACGGGAGGCAAGGGGGCTGGCGGCTATTGGTCATCGGGTCCCCCTCCAGTGATTCAGGGATTGGGGCTTCCATTTACTGCCCCAGAAGCTGCCTTCATCTGTTGCCAAGGCCCCTGTTGGGACCAGTGTGACCAGTGGGACCGGTGAAGTGCCGGGGCCCCCTGGATCAGCACTGGAGGGCCCAGAGCTCATCTGTTCCACACGTGCCTCTCGTCCCTTCCGGGCCCTGAGGTGGGAGCTGAAGCCATCATCTTGCTCCTGCGAGTTATTAATGATATACCACGGCCTATGCCTTCTCTATGCCCTCACAGTTCGCTAAATATTTTTACAATACAAAGTTTCTGCGGATAAGCCTGTTGGCATCTATGTAACTACAATCCTACACCTGTTTCGGGCGTTATAGGTCCCCTGGGGTTATCTCTTTAGGCTATTCAATTTCCAATTGATCACCCCCAGGAGACTCCCTGTATGCCGTCCACCAAGAAAAAAAAGGGACGAGCTCAAAAGTCCCTCACGACATACCTACTTAAGGCACACGAGATTTGCAGCATGTCTCCAGATAATACAGAACGAGCATCCCTGTCCGATCACACGCAGGATACCACAGCTCCTTCATTGGCTCTGGTTAATGAAGATGCACAGCAACTTACAAAAGGGGACTTGGAATCTTGCCTGGAAATTATGTACACCAAGCTGGCCGCTAAATTCCAATCAGAACTACATAAAAGCACAAATGTTCTCTCTCAGGAAATCGCCACATTGGGGTCCAGGACCGACCGCTTAAAGACCAAACATGATGAACTTAGCCTAGCCTATGGTGAACTTTCCAGAGATCATGATCGTTTACAAACGGCCCTTTTACAATTGCAGGCGCAGGTTGAGGACCTCGATAATTGCAATTGCAAGAATAACCTGCGAGTCAGGGGAATACCGGAGTCTATGTTGGATCTCTCACAAACCATAACCAAGGTATTCAAGTCACTCCTTCCAGATCGTGACCCTAGGTCCTTTGCTTGTGATCGCATCCATAGAGCCCTGCGCTCTAAACCTCCTAATGATAAACCGCCCAGGAACATTGTCCTGTGTATGAAGGATTTCCTGACCAAAGAAGATATTCTTAGAGCTGCTCGCAATACCCCAACAATTTCCCTCGATGGCTCGGTTTTGCAAAACTTTCCAGATGTTTCTCCGGCTACGTTGGAGAAACGCAGAAAAATGAAAGAAGTTACAACTGCCCTTTTCTCAGCTTGTATTCGCTACAAATGGGGCTTCCCTTTTAAGCTGATAGTTCCACATAATGGGTGCACATATATAGCTACATCCCTTCCTGAAGGTAGAGAAATCCTGGCCAAGTTGGGCCTGGCGAACGCCCCATCACCTCAACGTCCACCCTCCACCCCTCGTGTCTTTCACATTTGGCACACTCCATCTCCACGGAGGGGTAGAAGGAGAGTCCGCCAAGAACCGGGTTGACGGGACCATGCTCACTTGCCTATTACCCATTATTCTGACAACCCTTAGTCCTTATCCCAGTTTCTTATAACAGACAAAAACCGGGATATAGGGATTATGCTCATTTGTACCTCTTATATCTTAAGGATGTGCATTTTGTGGTCCCTGCTGTGATATTTCTGTGTTTCTGAGACTTATGTATGCTTTCTTATTGATAGCTGGATGTGTTGAGGCTTAACAAGGGTCTTCGGACCCTCTAAATACCGCCCATTAATTCATGGATTTACAACTCTTGAGCACGTTCCCCCACCCTGCCGCCTGACATGGCCGGAGGTGTTACCGCCCGATTGTGGGGTGGCAGCTCCGTTTTCCATGTTTTACGGAGACAGGGTTTGGGCCCATTTGGCCCTTTGATGTTTGAACCTTTTTTTTTTTCAGGTATGACAAACTGCCTGCCTGATCCATGTTTCTCAGTTACCCTTTTAATTACAGGGTAACTTTTAATTAATTAAAGCTTCACTCCTATTATTCTTTATTTTTTCTCTTTTCAAAGCTTTAGTACATGATGTTGGCTTTGTGCTGGTTTGTGGACATCACGGCCCCCATATTGGGGTCTGGATGTCCCCTATGCTGGTACTACTGCCTGTAAATCTGTCTGATGTGGACTCACGGGTCCTTGTGTCTAGCCAAATAATTCTGGGAGATGTCTTTTCAATGTGTATTTTTATGCTGATAGCTACTTTTGTATACTATGGTAATTCAATGTATTTTGCATACTGTACAGGGTTTCAATTCACCAAATAAGCGCAAAACAGTCTTTCTTCAATATAAGCGAATAGGGGCTAAAATTATTTTATTACAGGAAACACATTTTGCAGCCGCCAAACACCCGACATATTTTCATAAATCCTATAGGCAGGGGTTATACTTTATATTTCTCCAAAAGTAGAGGAGTAGCTATTTTTCTACATAATGCATTTCCCTTTGAGGTCTAACAGGTCTATCGTGATCCGGACAGTAGGTTTATCATTCTTAAAGGCACCCTTTCAGGTCGAGAACTTACTATTGCAAATATCTATGCACCGAATTCGGCACAAGCTTCCTTTTTTTCTCAATTTTTTGACGTCCTAGATAGGTTCTTATCCCCCCATCTATTGGTGTGTGGGGATTTTAACCTGGTAGCAAACCCTCTTTTGGACCGGAGCTCCTCCTCGCAATCTTCCCAGGCTTTCCCAAAATCCCTTACTAAGAAACTAGATGCCCTCCAGTTGGTGGACGCCTGGAGAGCGCACAATGTGGGAGCCAGGGATTATTCATTTTACTCTCACCCACATGACTCCTATGCCAGATTAGACTATATCTATTGTACCCCTATTTTATTAGCGAATTCTAGGACAGCTTGCATTCACCTGAGCCCCTGGTCGGATCACAATATTATGGCTTTATCTATCACGTTTATAAAATTGGCACCTACCCCCTTCTCTTGGAGACTTAATGACTCTATGCTTACTGATATTGACTCTCGCCAAGAGGTGGTTACATCTATCCGGGAATACTTTCAGTCTAACTCTACTCCTGATATATCTTCAGCCACACTATGGGTAGCCCATAAGGCGGTCCTACGTGGCCGCCTTATCTCCATGGCCTCATCCAGGAATAGAAAAGGATGGCAACAAATACTACTTCTTACCCGAGAATTAGAAGCACATTATAGAAGTCATATTGCTAATCCATCTCTTCTTAATAAACAGTTGTTGTCCCAAAAGCATTTAGAATTGAAAACTCTGCTTTCCCAAAAGACTGAAAAAGCTGGTCGAAGTCCTCGTTCTTGTTACATAGCAACTCAGCATCCACTATGTTTGCAAAGAAATTGCACCACTCTCTGCACCCCCCACATGTCTATAAATTGCGCACCACCTCGGGTGCTATTTCATCTCTACCTCAGGAAGTTTTGGGTATTTTTGAAAACCTTTATTGTGGTCTATTGGCTCCTCCCCGGTCAGATTCTGTTCCTTCATCTGATTAATGACTGGATTCTATACCCCTCCCTGCCCTTACACCTTCTCAGATTGCCTCTCTTAATGCCCCTTGTACTATAGAGGAAATAACTGCACAGTTCTACTGCACCGGGACCTGACGGATTCTCCGCTAGTTATTATAAACATTTTGCCTCTACGTTGGCTCCCTATTTGATAACATTATTTAATGAAGTTTTGCAGGGGGGTAAGTTCCCCGAGGAGATGCTGTTGGCCAATATGTCTTTAATACCCAAACCACAGAAAGACCACTGTTTACCACAAAACTATAGACCAATCTCAGTAATGAATAACAATCTGAAAATATTTAGCCGCATTTTGGCGGACAGGTTGGCCCCTATTATCTCCTCTCTGGTCTCTCCAGACCAATCGAGTTTTATTCCTGATAGATTCATTACTGATAACATTCGCCTCACTCTAAATGTTATTCAAGATGCCAATTTACATTCTAAAGAGGTTCTGCTGATGAGTCTTGACATAAACAAGGCCTTTGACAGTGTGCTGTGGCTCTATTTATTTTCCTTGTTACGGAAAATGGGCTTCAGTGATGGGTTTTTGGCTGGTATACACGCCCTATACGACTCTCCTAAAATGAGAATAAGGCTCCCTGGCTGTAATTTTGACTTTTTTACATTGAGTAGAGGCACCCGTTAAGGCTGTCCTCTTTCACCCCTCTTGTTTGCGCTGGTGTTGGAGCCTCTGGCAGTGGCGATTAAATCACATCCGGACATTTCTGGCTACCCATTATTAGTTTCACATTTCAAAATAAGCATGTATGCTGATGATGTTATGCTGTTTCTTACTAACCCGTTAACCTCATTGCCTAATTTATGTGCCGTATTGAACGATTTTGCTATAGCGTCAGGTCTCACTGTTAATTTTTCCAAATCGGTGATTATGCCTGTTAATGTTCCTGATTCCCTAATTGCATCTCTCCGTAGTTCTTTTCCATTCCGCTGGTCTACAGATTGGATATCCTATTTGGGTGTTAATCTCACTCCCAGATACTCGGACATGTTTGCTGCTAATTATCCACCATGTGTATCACGTCTCTCTACTCTATTAAAGATTTGGCATGGTTACCATATTTCCTTTCTGGGTAGAGTTACGGCGGTTAGAATAAATATCTTGCCTAAACTACTTTATCTTTTTAGAGCACTTCCAGTCCCTGTCTCGAAAACGTTTTTGGACCACTTTCAGCGGACTATTAACAATTTTATCTGGGGTAATAAGTGTCCACGTTTTGCTTCATCTATTTTGTACTGCTCACAACGGACGGGAGGTCTCGGTCTTCCCAATTTTTGGCTATATTACCTCTCGTCTCGTTTTGCGCAACTATCACAATGGGCAACTATTAACTCTCAGACCCCATGGATCAAATTTGAATCTCAGTCTATACGCCCATTCTATTTACTGGGTATTCTGTGGTCCAAAATCTACCCCCGATTTTTTTTTGTGCTTAGCTGTGATTTGGCCACGGCTAATCACAAGACACAGCTGGGTTGTGATTGGCCCAGCTTGTGCATGTGATCGCTGTGACCATTCACAGCTAGACACATGTTTATACAATGGATGGCATGAAAGGAAACCATCCATTGTATACAACTGTCATGTGACCTGCTGTGATTGGTCACAGCAGGTCACATGGTACTGGTAACGGGGCCAGTACACAGATCTGTCATTGGCCATGTCTAAGGTACACGGCTGGGGCCAGATCACGCCTCAGAGCAGCCCTGTGGGCAGGGGCACTGCGCATGCCGGAAAGGATGCCATATGGCATCCACCCGGAGGGACGAGCTGTTCGCCCGGCGATTTGGCTATAGGCCGGGCGGCAACTGGTTAAAGAAAAAGCGCTAGACAATGAATAGTCTGTCTGCTTGATTTGTCTGTTAACTCTTCTTTTATTTGCCATTGGAGAAGTAGTAATATCAGAATGCTAACCCCTTGACATTGACATTGTCCACAACTGGTCCAATTAGGGTTTTGAGACTGTTCTGCATAAGGGCAATATACAGTATGTACTCATTGACAAGTTGCTGAGACTCCTTGTATTTTAGGTGGTGAAAGGAAGTTCTGACATATTGCAATGTGTGGAGAAGGTAAAGTGATAGTCTAGGTGGAAGAGGGAGAATGTGTATGCTAGTGGAAATCAAGAATTTCTGGTCAAAGGAAGCTAGATGAGTACAGTCACTGCCAACACCTGGCATGCTCATAAAAAGGAAAGAACACTGCCATTAGGAATGTATTGGGGTTAAACACCCAGAAACTTAACCCAAGTAAAAGAGGCCTTTCAGGTCCTATGATAGACCTTGCATGAAGTCGACTTACTCACCTCTAACATCTGTGGAATAACAGACTAGCCTTTGCCCCTGAGGACCAGGCAACCTGATCCTTCAGGTAGTATGAGAAGTCAGATGTGAATGATTATTATTATAATACAGTATTTATATAGCGCTAATAGTTTGCTCAGCGCTTCACAACATAACGGGAGACTGTACAGCAACAATACAGTTCAATACAAAAGGGTTAGGAGGGCCCTGCTCCTTGCAGCTTACAATCTAAGTGGGAGGGGCTAGTGGTACAAAAGGTAGTAACTGTAGGGGATGAACTGGTAGGAGGAGTAGAAGATTCCATTATTAGCTGAGGGCAGGAGAGGCTTCCCTGAAGAGATAGGTTTTCAGAGATCGCCTAAAAGAGAGCAGAGTAGGCGACAGTCTGATAAATTGGGGTAAAGAGTTCCAGAGGGTGGGGAAACTATGGAAAAGTCCTGGAGAAGAGCATGGGGGGAAGAGACGAGGGAGCTAGAGAGCAGGAGGTCGTACAAGGAGTGGAGAGTACGGTTTGGGTGATATTTGGAGACAAGATTGGAGATGTAATTTGGGGCAGAGTTATATATGTCTTTATATGTTATTGCTAATGTTTTGAATTTTATCTGTTGGGCAATGGGAAGCCAGTGGAGGGATTGGCAGAGAGAGGTGGCAGATACGGAATGGTTAGTAAGGTGGATGAGTCTGGCAGCAGCATTCATGATAGACTGAAGAGGGATAGCCTGCGATGAGGTAGGCCAATGAGGGAGTTACAATAGTCAAGGCGAGAGATAACAAGGGAGTGAATAAGTCGCTTAGTAGTTTCCGAGGTTAAAACCGGCCATATCTTGGAGATGTTGTGGAGGTGAAGTCTACAAGATTTGGACAGCGATTGGATTTGGGGCTGAAAGGACAGATTGGAGTCTAGGATTACACCTAGTACCCTAGCATGAGGGGAGGGACTGATGGTTGTAGTATTGGTTTTGATGTAGAAGTCAGGGGAAGGGGCACGGGCTGGAGGGAATACTAAGAGGTCAGTTTTGGAAAGATTTAGTTCGAGGAAGTGGAGTGGCATCCATGCCGATATGTCACTTAGTAGGTTAGTAACGCAAGCGGAAACTGAAGGGGTCAGGTGAGGAGTAGAAAGATAGATTTGTGTCTCATCAGCATAGAGATGGTACTTGAAGCCATGGGAGTTTATCAAGTGACCAAGGGAGGAGGTGTAGATGGAGAAGAGAAGGGGTCCAAGGACATAACCTTGAGGGACCCCTACAGAAAGAGGGAATGGAGAGGAGGAGCCAGAGTTATAGGTAACGCTGAAAGAGCGCTGCAATAGGTACAAGGAGAACCAGGAGAGAGCAGAGTCTCGCAGGCCAAGAGAGTAGAGCTTTTTGAGGAGGAGGGGATGGTCAACAGTATCAACGGCTGCAGAGAGGTCACGTAGTAAGAGTACGGAGTAGTGGCATTGGTTTTAGCAGTTAGTAGATCATTAGTGAGTTTTAGTAGGGCAGTTTCAGTGGAGTGTTGTGAGCGAAAGCCAGACTGTAAAGGGTCATGAAGGTTGTTTTCAGTGAGGAAGGAGCTCAGGCGATTATAGACTAAGCTTTCTAAGAGTTTATAGGTGAATGGGAGCAGGGAGATAGGTCTTAAGTTGTTCATGTTGGTGGGGTCCAGGGAGGGCTTTTTAAGTATGGGAGTGATGTGTGCATGCTTTAGAGGGGTGGGGAAGGCACCGTTAGAGAGGGAGAGATTGAAGATGTGAGTGAGGAAGCATAGGATGGAAGAAAAGGGTGACCATAGTAGTTGTGAGGGGACAGGATCCAGGGGGCAGGTAGTGAGATGGGCTTCTGAGAAAACCTTAGTGACCTCTTCAGTAAAAGCAAGGTCAAAAGGGGAAAGTGTTAAGGGAGGTTTAGTAGAAGGTATGCTAAGTGGGATGGATGTCTGTGCAGTAGAGATAGCCCTACGAATTGCATCAATCTTGTTTTTGAAATGATTTGCAATCTCGTGTGCAGTGAGTGAGATGCTGGGTGGAGGTGAAGGTGGAGAAAGTAGAGAGTTAAAAGTAGAGAAGAGAATGATATAGCATTTACAGTAGGCGTTCTGTAGCTGCCTATGCCACCATTTAATACATTTGACAGTGCTGTGCAGCAGCCACCATATTACTGAAAGTGCAAGCTACCAGACAACTTTTTCTGCTCCTTTATATACCTTAATAATACCACAAATCTAATACATTAACCAGAAGCAGGAGTGAAAAAGATATTCAGTACCTCTGATGATGCCAGACACCTTCGAAACTAGTGGAGTGCAGGGTGCCTAGACACTGCCATGCGTGTGAAAGCTCTGGTTGTATAGCAATTATATTCTAAATTCACTTTTGTTTTTAAACCAATTACTTTAAATTCTTATTATATACTTTATCAATTTTATGTTTACTTACACCATGGTGAACATAGTTTTCTCCCAGAAACTGCTTCATGACATGCTTCCCAAAGTCTAAAATATTGTGCAAATGCTGATAGACTTCCTCTGCTGTCTGAAATCATAACAACAAATAAAATGTCAAATGAGAGTAACACACAGAATAGGTGGATCACTTTAGAGTCAATATAAGCAAATCACTATGAACCTTGTGAAGTAGTATCAAATTAAATAAAATGTATAGTCATTTCAGATAGACATGCAAAAGATCATTGAATGTGAATAACTCTCGTTTGGCCTTCAAAACCTTATTTCTTAATATGATTATTTTAAAACTATGTACTATTTCAATAATTCTGGACAGGCAAACACATGATGTTTACATAAACCATGCCTATATATAAAAGTGAAGAAAAAAATACCCTTTTTTGTTTTTTTACTTAGCAGCAATATCAATAAACATAATCGTGTACTGTGAAGAAATTAAGTACACTCTTGGCAACAAAAGCTGGTAAAGCTAACCTTTAGTGGAAATTACTTCTAGGCATTTTGTATAGCTGCTTACCCATCTCTGACATTGACTCAGTGAAACGTTTGACCACTTCCTTCAATTGCAAGATATTAGCCTGTTTCCTAGCATGAACTGTCCATTTCAAAATCTCCCTTCCTATAAACAGGAGTCAAATAAGGGCTTTGACTAGGGAAGTCCATAACGCTTTCTTTCTGGGCCATTTCTTCATGGAATTGCTAGTGCATTTTATCATGTTAAAAGACTAATTTCAAGTTCAGCTTCAACTTTTGGATAGATGTCCTTATGGTCTCATCAAGAATACTTGATATGATGTGGAATAGTGGTTCTTTTCCGGATTTTGCCCATTGTTCTGCTTACCACATGTATGTCTTTGGTTTGCAGCACACACATTTACTTCTGGGACCAAACAACTATCTTTGACACCTTCCATAAGAAAGGTAACAAGGACAAAACTATCAACACCAGCATAAACACAGCCTTGAGGACCCGAAGAGAAAATCTGCTTCAGTACAAAAAGAAAAAAAACAAACAACCGTGTACCTCTAGTAACCACATACAACCCAGCACTAGAAGGAATTAGAAAAATAATCAAAGATTTACAACCCATCATAACAGAGGATGGAACTCTGAAAGAAATATTCCAGCAACCCCCAGTACTGGCCTTCAGACAACCCCCCAACCTCAGAAAAAAACTAATCAGTAGGAAACTTCCTTCTGATCAAAATGTCACAAATAATGGAAGCAAACCCGGCAATAAAAAACACTAAAAACTGTGCAACCCAATCAATCCATCAAAAAGTGTCAGACACGCAAAAGGGATCTTCAATATCTCTGGATCATACAGCTGCACCTCCAGTAATGTTGTGTACCTTATCCAGTGCAGAAAGTGTAGCAAAGGATCTTATGTTGGCAAAACAGGACAGAAGTTGCAAACAAGGATGAATCTGCACAGACATACCATCAAGGAAGATAAAGAAGGTGACCTTTGCACACCTGTGGGACACCATTTCGCACAACCGGACCACATTATGGAAGACCTCAATGTTTTAGTTCTTAAAGGAAATTTCAAATCCATTCAGGAAAGAAAAACTTTTGAACTAAGAATGATAATTCTATTTGACACAAGAGATAACAGCCTTAATTTGGACATGGGGTTCCTCACTCATTATCCAACATATTTATGACTCTCTCTGTGAGTGCTGTTCCCCCCCCCCACCCCAGTCTTTGCTGTTCTTAACTCTAGGCTAACCTTAGGCTTGTGATTCTTTCTGCCTTTTTTTTTTTCTCAATCCCCACATATCTTCTAACCATCTGCTAAAACTTTGTAACAGTACTGCTTGGACCTTGAAGAAGGGGACACTCCCCGAAAGCTTGTCCTCAAAATTGTATGTTAGTGCAAATAAAAAAAAGTATCACAGACAGTACTGAATTGTTTCTGTTCCAAGTGCACTAATACGGCTACAATCACCTCAAGTCTTCAGCAGATAAATTCATGCCTGTTGTCCACATAATATTAAATTTGGCCACTAGATATAGCCCAGAATAAATTTACTGCTTTGAAGAAGTATTAATAAACCCACAACAGTAAAATCAGTCTGTATATGCAGTAAAGCATGCTTGTTATATGAACTGTGGAACCTAATTCAGGGCTTAACAAATGAATTTTGAATCTAGGAGCCAGCTAAAAAAGTTAAGAGCCAGTGAGGGCAGCATAACAGGTGGAGGGGCAGCGTCACAGCAGGGGGGCAGCAGGACAGGAGAGGAGCAGCGGGACAGAAGGGGGGCAGTGGGACAGGAGGGGGGCAGAAGAATAAGAGGAGGCAGTGTCACAGAAGGAAGGCAGTGGGACGTGGGGGCAGCAAGACTGGTGGGGGTCAATGGGACAAGAGAGGGAATTGTCATGGGAAGGGGCAATGGGACAGGTGGGGGGGGGGCAGCATCATAGGAGGGGGACAGCAGGATAGGTGGTTAGCAGCATCATAGGAGGGGGGCATCACAGGAAGAGGGCAGCAGGTGGAGAGTAGCAGGACAGGTGGAGGGCAGCATCACAGGTGGGGAGTAGCAGGAAAGGTGGGGAGCAGCATCACAGGAGGGGAGCAGCGGGAGAGGTTGGTTGTAGGAGGACAGGTGGGGAGTAGCAGGGCAGGTGGGGAGTAGCAGGACAGGTGGGGAGCAGCAGGACAGGTGGGGTGCAGTGAGACAGGTGGGGTGCAGTGAGACAGGTGGGGAGCAGCAGGATAGGTGGGGAGCAGCAGGACAGGTAGGTGGGCTACAACGAGACAGGTGGGGAGAAGCAAGACAGGTGGGGTGCAGTGAGACAGGTGGGGAGTAGGACAGGGGGTGCAGCGAGACAGGTGGTGTGCAGCAAGGGTAGGGAGCAGCGAGACAGGTGGGGAGCAGCGAGACAGGTGGGGAGCAGCGAGACAGGTGGGGAG
Source organism: Staurois parvus (assembly GCF_062004578.1). Taxonomy (NCBI): domain Eukaryota; kingdom Metazoa; phylum Chordata; class Amphibia; order Anura; family Ranidae; genus Staurois; species Staurois parvus. The sequence continues at coordinate 899,119 of NW_028318835.1, forward strand.
CAGCAGGACAGGTGGGGAGCAGCAGGACAGGTGGGGAGCAGCAGGACAGGTGGGGAGCAGCAGGACAGATGGAGAGCAGCAGGACAGGTGCGGAGCAGCAGGACAGGTGCGGAGCAGCAGGACAGGTGCGGAGCAGCAGGACAGGTGCGGAGTAGAAGGACAGGTGGGGGCCAGAGTCAAAGGAGGGGAGCAATGGGACAGGTGGGTTGCAGTGAAACAGGTGGGGAGTATCAGGACAGGTGGGGAATAGCAGGACAGGTGGGGAGTAGCAGGACAGGTGGGGAGCAGCAGGACAGGTGGGGAGCAGCAAGATAGGGGCTGCTGTGTTCTCTAAGGGGCTGGCTTTCATGGAGCTGTGCAGCTCTGTGTTCCGCCTAGCCTTCTGGAGGGATGGACACGGGGAGGGATGGGGGATTCCCCTGACCTAAGGGGTTAATCCTTCACATTGTGTAAAAAGGATGTTTTTTTTTTTTAATTTAAAATTTTTATTTATTTTCCATATATAATACATATTTCATCATTATTCTCATACAAAAACCATTTCCATATCATTAATTACATTTCTTACTATCTTTATTCCCATTTACCTCCCCCCCTCTATCTAATTTCCCCTCCTCCCTAAATAAAACCTCCCTCCCCCCATGTAAACCCACCCACTCTGCATTGTTCTATTACCTCTTTCCCCACCGAGAATATAGGATATATAAAATACTTCCATCTTTCTCACATTGCTACTTCATATATTTCACCATAAATTATTCCCATTTTCTCCACCTCTTAGAGAACAACCCCATCCTGTCTTCCTGCATATAACACAATCTCTCCATCCTACATATTTGATTCGTTCTTTCCACCCAATCCTCTATCTTCGGCACCTCTGGTCTATGCTAAAACCTAGGTATCAGACCCTTCGCCGCATTCAGATAGCACCATATACCCGAGTCCTTGTATTTATTTACTGATAACTTAGTACTATGTAATAGACATACTTCTGGGTCCAGTCCTATCTTTATCCCAGAGATATTCTCAATTAGTTGGACGGTTATCTCCCAGAAACCTTGGATCTTCGGGCACTCCCACCATTTATGACATAACGTGCCTAATTTTCCACATCCCCTCCAACACTCTAGTGAATTTTCCCCACATATCTTATACTTAACCTTCGGTGTAATGTGCCATCTCGTTAAACACTTATAAATTTACCTCCACCTCTCTCATACTTATATTCTCGTGTATTAGTCTATATATTTTCCTTTGTTTATCTTCATCTATCTCTATTCCCAAATCTCTTTCCCATTTTACTATATACATTGGCTTTGTGTAAGTGTCTAACTCAGTGAGGGTCTTATAAATTTTTGCCGTCACCTCGTGTTTCTAACAACCTCTCAAACAGATTCCAATCCTTTCTCGATCTCAACGGTTTTGGAAGGTTTCTAACAAAGTGTTTTAATTGGTGATATCTCCACTCATCTATTTTAATGAAGAGTTCCCTTTTATCTTTTTTCAAATCCTTAAGTGTTCTCAATTCCTGTCCTTCCATAATATCTCTCAATTGGATATCTTATTTTTTAAACCATTTTCCTGTGCTCTCCTCCTTACCTGGAGGAAAATAATCCGTGTTCCTCAGTGATATTAATTGTGAATTAAAATCCCATTTCATAAGTTTATGCAATTTATCCCAAACCTTTAAAACATTTAATGTAAAAACACTTGTGGTATCTTTTAACCCTCTATATTGTGCTGGTGCCCATATAATTCTACTCAAGGTAACTCCACTTAATTCATTCTCAATCTGAACCCACCTTTTCCCCTCCGAATTATATGTCCATTCATACATTCTCGCTAGGACTGCTGCTCTATAATACCTCTTAATGTCTGGCACTCCCAAACCTCTCTTCTCCTTTTTTCTACTTAACAAGTCATATGATATTCTAGGTTTTTTATTTTTCCATATGTATTTTGTTAACATCCTTTTTATTACTTTAAAAAAACCTCCAGGATTTTGACTGGAATCATCTGGAATTTATAGAGGATTTTTGGTACAATTATCATTTTTATCAAGTTTATACGGCCTATCCAAGACGGATTACCTCCTCCCAATCTCCTTAGTTCCTCCTTGATCTCATTTAAGAATGGGATATAGTTTAATTTATACAGGTTCGTATATGAAGCAGAAAGTTTAACCCCCAAATACTTTATCTCTCTATTTTTCCATAAAAAAGGGAATTCTTTTTGTATTTTTTCTTTTTCACTATTTGGAAGGTTTACATTTAAGATCTCAGTTTTTGTTGGATTGATTTTCAAGTTTGATAGCTCCCCATAATCCTTTAAGCTCTTCATTAGATTTGGGAGTGTTATCCTAGGATTTCCCACATAAAACAACAGGTCATCCGCAAGGGCAGCTACTTTATGTTCGACTTCCCCTATCTGCACTCCTTTTATATCTATATTCTTCCGAATAGTTGCCAATAAAGGTTCCAATGCCAATACATACAACAATTGGGACAGTGGACATCCCTGTCTAGTTCCATTTGACATCCCAATAGGTTCCGACCTCTCTCCATTAACCATGACAACCGCTGAGGGCTCTCTATACAACTTTCCTATCCACTCTCTCATTCTTACTCCCATTCCTAGAGTTTCCAGGGTATCCATCATAAAGCCCCAATCTTGCCTTTTCAGCATCGATCGAAAGCACTACTACCGGGGTTTTCCTCTTCCTAGCTTTTTGGATAAGCAACAGAGTTCTCAGCCCATTATCTCTACCCTCCCTCCCTGGAACAAATCCTACCTGATTCCCCTGGATCCATTCTGGCATAAAATCTTTTAGCCTATTTGCTAGGACCTTTGTGTATAACTTAGTGTCTATGTTCAAAAGTGATATCGGTCTATAGCTAGAGCACTGAGAAACATCCTTCCCTTCCTTTTGTATCAGCACCACATGGGCCTGTAAAGATTCCAGTCTCATCTCCATCTCTCCTCCCAGGGCATTCATATATTTCTTCAATTTGGGTATTAACAAGTCACTGTATTTTTTATAGTACCTCACTGTATAACCATCTGGGCCTGGGCTTTTCCCCGTCATATTACTTTTTAATGCTCTTATTATTTCCTCCTGCGTAATTTCCAAATCAAGGGAATTCAGTTGGTCTTCACTTAGTTTCGGTAGCCCTGCGTTTTTTAAATATTCCCGTCTTTTCTCTCTTCTCTCATTTCCGCTTATATTTACTGGATCTTGGGAGGCAATATTATAGAGCTTACTATAATACTCTTTAAACACCTTAATGATCTCTTTAGTAGAATAAACCATTTCCCCATTGGGGTTTTTTATTTTCTCTATATATTTCCTATTTTTATTTTTCCTCAAGGCTCTCATTAAATATTTTCCTGGTCTATCTCCCCATCTATACCTCTCACTTGCAACTTTATTAAAAACTCTTCTCCTCCTCCATCAGTAGCTCTAGTTCTTCCTTCTTTTTTATTACCTTCGGTCTTATTTCTTCTGATCTTTTACTTTTATGTATCTGTTCCAGGTCAAATATTTCTTTTAGCAGCCCAGTAAGTTTTTCTCTTCTTTCCCTTTTCTTTTTTGCCCCGGACGCAATCAATATACCTCTTATATAGGCCTTATGGGACTCCCACACTGTAGCCACCGACACCTTCTCTGTCTCATTCTCTTGAAAAAATCTTTCAATCTCTTCTCTAATTCTCTGATCCACCTCCTGATCCAGGAGAAGAGCCTCGTTCAACTTCCAATCTATCCCACCTGTCGATCGTCCTCCCCACCTCACTTTCAGTGTAACAGGGGCATGGTCTGAAAGGGACATCGCCTCTATTTCTACTTTATCCACCATTTCTATAAGTTGATGATCTACCAATATATAGTCCAATCTGGAATACATCTCGTGTGCTTTGGAGAAGAAGGTATAGTCTCTCTCTTTTCCATGGATCACTCTCCAAATATCCACCAGTTGACACTCATGTATCACCCCCTTCAGGTTTCTCAGAGCTCTACCTCCCTCTCGCTGCACAGAAGAGGTCGTATCTATTTGTGGGTCCATACATAAATTCAAATCCCCTGCCACTATCAAGCGTCCCTTCTTAAAGGTCATCAGTTTTCTCAAAACTCCCTTCAGATAAACTTCTGGTCTTTTATTTGGGCAATAGATATTCACAATTGTACATTCCTGCTCTTGTAGTCTACCCTTCAAAAACAAAAATCTCCCCTCAGGATCTACCTCTCTTTCTTCTATCTCCAGCCTTATATTGTTTCCAAACCCTATTGCTACTCCCTTGGCTCTCTTGATTGGGGAATCTGCATAGAACCATGTTGGGTAATTTCTAGAGTACAGCTTTATATTTGACTTAATCTCGAGGTGTGTCTCCTGCAAAAATACCACCGAAGCCTCTCTATGCTGTAGCTCCTTGAATATTTTAAATCTCTTCCCAGGACAGTTCAATCCCTTTACGTTATATGTTATAAATCTTAGATCTTCCATGTCTTATATCTCTAATTTTTTATTTTTCCCTTCCATCATCCAGAGTGTTGACCCTAAAACCCCTCCCACCCCCCTCTTCTTTCTAACCGTGTCCCTCCTCCCCAACCCCTCTCCCTCCCCTCTCCATCCACCTCCCCTCCGCCCCCCCCCCTTTTTAGGCCTTTAATTTGCCTATCAATCATTTGTGGAGATAAGTCCACCTTTGATTTAATCCTCAGGGCTTCACTCCTCCCAAGGACGGCCTCCCCTCTATCCATGTCCCCCCATGGCCCCCACTTTCTACCAAGACAATTCAAAAATGAGAAAAAAAAGGAAATAGGCCGGGCGGGTGAGGGAAGAAGAGGAGGACGAAAGAGAGATAGAGAGAAAAAAAAAAAACCACAACTCTCTCCTCCTCTCCCCTCCCCCCCCCCCCAAGCTGCCAGTCCTCTTGTCTTTCAGATCTAATTTCTCCCGGTTCTTCTTCCGAGCCGATAATTTCCGTTCTTTGCAATTTCATTCTATCACAAAAAGTTCTCATATCCTCTGGGAACCTTAAATAAGCTGTAACTCCATTCTTCCATCCTATTAAACACTCTGGTGTCCCCCATCTATATTGAATATTCTGTTTTTTCATTTGTTCTAGCAAAGGTCTCAGAGCTCTCCTCCTCCACAAAGTCTCTGGTGATAAATCCGCATATATCTGGATATCTATTTCTCCATACTTAATTACCGATTTTCCCTTAATTTTCCTCCAGATTTTTTCTTTTTCCTGTAGATCATAAAATTTCACCAGTATATCTCACGGCCTTTTCTTCCCAAGATGGGGTTTCCCTTTTCTAAAGGTTCCTTCTATTTTAGTCCTTTCCATGTCAGAGTTTCCTATTATAGAGTTTAGTATTTTGCAAGTCAGCTCATACAATGTTTCTCCTTTTTGGCTTTCTGGGACCCCTCGTATCCTGATATTTCTCCTCCTTTCTCTGTTCTCTTGTATTTCCGCCTTGTACAGCAATTTTTCCTGAGTTTTCCCCATATTAATTATCTTCTTTTCTAATTTGGATATAATCTGGGTCTGATTTTTAACTTTCTGCTCCGTTTCTTCCACTCTTACCAGCAGCTGTCCCAGATCATTCCGAATATTTACCATTTCTTGCTTTATTGTTTTCTCTAGTTCTTTGAACATTTCTGCTATCTTTGTTTGGTATTTGTAAATCTTTTTCTAACTCTATATTTTCTGATATTTGCTGATTACTAATGTCCAGATACAGTGACTGTCTGGAGCTATTTTGCGGACTAGATACCATTTCTCCTTTTCCATTTCTACTCTGAGGCCTTTCTGGGGTCACGTTTCCCTGGGACGTATATTTTTTGATTGTGCCAGTTTGGGTCCCCTTAAGCCCACTCCGCTTTGCACTTTTATTTTTCATTTCTTCTGTGACTTTCACTTTTTTTTTTTTTCCTCTGGGAACTCGTCGTTAAAGAAAGACAGCCTTTTACATGCAAGTCCCAATCCTGTCTATTCACCTTTTCTTTTAGCCCTTTCTTTCCCCAATCTTCTTCTCAGTCTCTCTCTTCTTCTGGGAGTCCCCCCTATTTCTCTCACGTTCTGCCTCCCCAACAGCTCAATACAAGATTCATACAGCCACAGCCAGATGCATACAGCCACAGCCAGTCTCACTCACCCCTTCGCGTTTCTCCTCCTGTGAGATAGCATCGGGCTCTTTTCTTCAGTCCATACAATATATCAACCTTTCTTCTTTTCCTCCTCAGGGGGGCACCCCATGGTGACGCTGGAAGTTGTAGTGTTGGGTGTGGCAGAGGAACACTGGGAGTTGTAGTACGGGGGGGTGTGAAGCACTAAGAGTTTGGAATGCTGGGGATTATGGTGCAGAGGGCTATGACAGCATTATAAATTTATAGTGGAGGGGGGCTGGGCCCCTGTAAGTTATGATGACGCTGGGAGTTGTAGTGCTGGGGGTGGCCAAGGAGCGCTGGGAGTTGTAGTGCAGGGGGGGTGTAGAGCACTGAGAGTTTTAATTGTTGGGGTTGTAGTGCGGAGGGCTATAGAAACGTTAGACGATGAATAGTGGAAGGGGACTGGGCCCCTGTAGATTACTGTGGAGGAGTCTGCTGTCCAGAGGGCTAGAATCACCTCTGCCCTCTCTCCCCCATACCACACCGTATCTCTCCTCTCCGCAGATCCCTCTCCTAGCTCCAAGCTAGCTGGACGGCAGGCGGCTCAGCGTCTCTACCTCCACCTGTCAGACGCCAGCCGGCTTCCTCGCCTCCCAGTAGTGCACTGCGGCCAGCCACACACTCGAGCTGCGCCCCTTCACTCCTCAGCACCCAGCCACGGCTTCTCTACAGAGCTGCCTCCAGCTGGTCTCCAGCCTCCAAGTCCCCCTTCCCGCGGGCTCCCGCACGTCCTAGGGTGCCCGCCGAGCAGGGGTGAGTCTTGTCTTGTTTAATGTTCCTCCATACCGGTTGTATCTTGGGAGCCTGGAGGGGATCGGACAGAGGAGGTTGAGCAGAGAGTTCCTACCTCGGACTCTCCTCGGCCGCCATAGTCAGGCTCCGCCCCTACGACTTCAGTAGTGCTGACCTACACCTTGCTTGTTTTCCTGGGCGTAAAAAGGATGTTTGATCCTGTCATCTCTGATCCTTCCCATCTTCCAGTGTCTCCTAAATAACTCCTGATAAAACAGAGGCTTGGGGCCAAGCTACTTTTGCTCAGGTTGGTGTGTATTGCTAGGGAGTGGTTTTGTTTTTTTTTTCTTGGGAGAGTGCATGTGATCAGCACAGTCAGCACTGTCCAGACAGAGGGTAAGGAATCCTGCATCCTTCTACAGGAGAATGAAAACTCCTCCTGCAAGCTGTAACCAGTGCTCTGCTGGACACTGATATTTGTCACAAGACTGCTGTAACTGCTGATGAGAAAATGTATTTAGCGGTTTATATTTACTAAAATATTTGCATTTCCATGTTCTGTGTACTGTAGGAGACCAGATATAGTGAATGCTGGGTCCTGGGTTTAGTAAAACTTTAATAAGAACTCCCTTCATCCCTCATTCTAAGAAATGGAAAAATCTTCATCCTGGGAGCTCAGACTCCATCTTAAGAGCTGACGAATAGAAAACTAGTAATCATACCTGCAGTACACTAAACTTACATCCACTACAATCCACATCGCTGGTGAGCATGAACTTACTGCCATCTGCAGCCTAGTTATTTAATTTTCATAGCCAGGTGTGGGCTACTCCTTTGTTATTTCTTTATCAATTAAGCAGGTAAAAGTTCTGGAGGCGATTCTAAGTGTGGTATTTGCATTTGGAATCTATTGGTGTGAACCTACATCATGCGTTCAAAGGAGCTGTCCATGCAAGTGAAACAGGCCATTGTAAGGCTTCAAAAACAAAACAAATCCACCAGAGAGAGAACATTAGGTGTGGCCAAATCAAGTTTGGTACATTCTGAGGAAAGAACACACTGATGAGCTCAGCAACATAAAAAGGCATGGACGTCCACGGAGGACAACAGTGGTGGATGATCCCAGGGTCCTCATTATGGTAAAGAAAAACCCATTCACAAAATCCAGACAAGTGATGGACACTCTCCAGGTGGTGGGTTTGTCATTGTCAAAGTGTACAATCAAATGAAGACTTCACAAGAGCAAATACAGAGGGTTCACCACAAGGTGCAAACCATTCATAAGCCTGAAGAATAGAAAAGCCAAATTAGACTTTGCCAAAAAACATCTAAAAAAGCCAGACCAGTTCTGGAAAAGCATTCTTTGTATTTTATACAGATTAATCTTAGTTGCATCTGTCCAAATACCTGCGCTAGAATATAAACAGGAAAAAATGCATAGCTAATTAGAAAATATAATAATGTCCAAAATAAAGTCCATATAGATCCTCAAAAAGATGAAATGAAATACAAGAGAAAAAAAACTTGATCCCATAATCCGTCATCATACACCTGGAAAAAATTGGCCCCTTACCGGACACTTTGACCGTATACTACCGGTCAGTAAGCGCAGTGTGTTAAGAAATCAGTATGGCAAATAATCTCCAGTAGATATCCTCTCCCACGTCCCTGATGTCTTTTCTGATGACGAAATGCGTTGGATGGAGCTTCGGCGGGTGACCTCACTGCATTCTGGAGGGATGGCGGCCATGTTTTTGGTTTGAAACTTTGTTCATTTGAAGTCTTCATGTACGTGGATCTTTTAATACATTTGCCAAAGGTTATACTAATTACTGCATTATGAGTTGCCTTTGTTCTTTATCCCTTATCTGATTGCTGGATGGGAGATTATTTAAGGTTTGAAAAGATTCAAAGTGGAGAAATTATCTTACATCTGCAAGAGGATTTCTATTGAGAATTACCTGCCATACTGATTCCCCATCACATTGTGCTTACTGATCGGCATTATATGGTCAAAGTGTCCAGTTTGGAGATCTTTGAAAGCAGAGTTATTATCCTGTACATGGGATAGGTTATCTACTGGAGATTATTTGTCATACGGATTCCTTAACACACTGCGCTTACCGAACGGAGGTATACGTTCAAAGTATCCAGTAAGGGGCCAATTTTTTCCAGGTGTATGGTGACGGTTTATGGGATCAAGTTTTTTCTCTTGTATTTCATTTCATCTGTTTGAGGATCTATATGGACTTTATTTTGGACATTATAACATTTTCTAATTAGCGCTGCATTTTTTCTGTTTACATTTTAAGATCAATCTGTACTAGAAAGACGGGAAGAAAAAAGTGTGGAGAAGGCTTGGAATAGCTCATAATCCAAAGCACACAAAGTCATCTGTAAAACATGGTGGAGGCAGTGTGATGGCATGGGCATGCATTGCTTCCAGTGGCACTGGGTCATTTTTCTTTATAGATATACTGTCAGCACAGAGTCAGCCAAATGCAGCAAAGTTGATTGGACAGCACTTCACAGTACAGATGGACAACGACCCAAAACACACTGCAAAAGCAGCCCAGGAGCTTTTGAAGGAAAAGAAGTGGAATATTCTGCAATGGCCGAGTCAATCACCTGATCTCAACCCAACTGAGCATGCATTACATTTGAGCCCCAGAAAATACAGGGACTGTGTATAAAAATGGTTGCAGTTCCAAAAATTTTTACTTGATATTTATGTTCAACCCCTTCAATTAAAGCTGAAAGTCTGCACTTCAAATTCATTTGGATTGTTTTGTTTTAATTTATTCTGGTGGCATACAGAGCCAAAAGTATGAAAATTGTAACGGTGTCCAAATATACTGTCCAGGAAAGAATGTTATATTTCACCATATATGTAAGTAGATCCACCTCCCTCTTGCACCACAAATGTTTCTCAAAGACCACAATGGATAGTGATCTCCATATATTGCAAATGAAGCAATGTCCACAATAAAGTTCCAGATTTAAGCCAAAGCGGGGGGGGGGGGGGGTTCACCTCTTTCACACGCTCCATATAGGAACATAGGGGAAATGTTCCAATAGTTGTATGCTGTATAATGTCCTCACCTCCCTCTCACACCCATCTAAGGGGAGGATCCGTTTGGTAATTCCTTCACTTCCCCTATATCCCTAATAGAGGGTACTACATATTGTCAAATAGCTGGAAAATTCAATCCATTTATATACACTGCTCAAAGAAATTAAAGGAACACTTTTTAATCAGAGTATAGCATCAAGTCAATTAAACTCCTGGGATATTGATCTGGTCAGTTGAGTAGCAGAGGTGGTTGTTAATCAGTTTCAGCTGCTTTGTTGTTAATGAAATTAACAGGTGCAACAACCCAAAAACAGGAATGGTTTTACAGGTGGAGGCCACTGACACATCTTTCCCTACTCATCTTTTCTGACTGTTTTTCATTAGTTTTGCATTTTGGCTAAGGTCAGTATCACTACTGGTAGCATGAGGCGATACCTGGACCTTACAGAGGTTGCGCAGGCAGGCCAACTGCTCCAGGATGGCACATCAATACGTGCCATTTCCAGAAGGTTTGCTGTGTCTCCCAGCACAGTCTCAAGAGCATGGAGGAGATTCCAGGAGACAGGCAGTTACTCTAGGAGAGCTGGACAGGGTCGTAGAATATCCTTAACCCATCAACAGGATGAGCATTGCCAGAGCCCTACACAATGACCTACAGCAGGCCACTGGTGTGAATGTCTCTGACCAAACAATCAGAAACAAACTTCATGATGAGGGTGGCCTGAGGGCCCAACGTCCTCTAGTGGGCCTTGTCCTCACTGCCTGGCACGATAGAGCTCGACTGACATTTGCCATTGAACACCAGAATTGGTAGATCCGCCACTGGTGCCCTGTGCTTTTCACAGATGAGGGAGGATCACCCTGAGCACATGTGACAGATGTGAAAGGGTCTGGAGGAGCCGTGGAGAATGTAATGCTGCATGTAACATCATTCAGCATGATTGTTTTGGTGGTGGGTCAGTGATGGCCTGGGGAGGCATATCCATGGAGGGACACAAAGGCCTCTAAAGGCTAGATAACGGTGAGGACGTTGATGACGAAACGCATAGGGCGGAGCCTTTGTGACATCAGGACGTTCCAGAGTCGTTGGTACGGCGCATGCGCAGCCAGACTGGGTTCGTGTCTGTGATATTCAACACGCGGTTTATGCTGGTGCCAGCTAAGACACTGCTTTTTGTAAGTGCAATGTGTTTTGGTTAAATTGGAAGTTTTATGAAGTACTGCACCATGAGTCTTTATTCCCTTGTATTTTGAGTGGAGGTCTGATCATCCTACGGCTTCGGTGATTGAGGGGTGAAGTGGATCTGGATTATATATTCCCTGCAGAGTATTGCTCCCTGGATACCAGTTACGAAGTTACTGATCATTGCTCCCAGAGAAGAAAGCGTTATATGCTGATTTATAACATGATCAGCATCTCGCTCAGGTGAGTTTATTCAATTCATTCGGTGGTGGATGCACTTTTGGTGATATTTGGTTCAACAATTATTTCATCACGTATTACTTTGGACTTTTTCGTTGGACTTCACAATATTATTGATTTATATATGTTTGATTGTATTTTATTTTTTACTGCACTTATTTTGATTAGTTTATACATTTTGTTTAGTGCAACCTATATATTTTGAGTATTTTACACACCCTGACAACCACTAGGTATCAAGATTAAATCCTTGGACCCATTGTCAGACCCTACGCTGGTGAAGTGGGTCCTGGGTTCCTCCTGGTGCACAATAATGCCTGGCCTCATGTGGCGAGAGTATGCAGGTAGTTCCTGGAGGATGAAGGAATTGATACCATTGAATAGTCACCACGCTTCCCTGAACTAAATCCAATAGAACACCTCTGGGATATCATGATTCGGTCCATCCGACGCCGCCAGGTTGCACCTCAGATTGTCTAGGAGCTCAGTGATGCCCTGGTCCAGATCTGGGAGGAAATACTCCAGGACACCATCTGTCATCTCATTAGGAGCATGCCCCAATGTTGTCAGACATGCATACAAGCAGGTGGGGGCCATACAAACTACTGAGTACCATTTTGAGTTGCTGAAATGAAATTTCAGCAAAATGGACTAGTCTGCTGCATCATTTTTTCACTTTGATGTTTGGTGTGCCCTTGAATTCAGTCCTCTATAGGTTGATAATTTTAATTTCCATCAAACGATGGGGCATCCTTACGTTCCTAACACATTACTCAGTCAATATCAGTATAGACATCCAGCATGGCATTTTTTCCCTATGTGTTTTCAAAATGTTCCTTGAATTTTTTTGAGCAGTTTATATCCTATTAAGGTCAAAATATCCGTAAAGGTGAAAAGTCCATATAAATCAGATGAAAGCCATTGGGCCATAAAGAATCACTATGAACAGTGAAATTGTACAGTCCATATCTTTTATTACAAGGTTTCAAGTCTCTGTCTTTTATAGATTCTCATCCTCAAGTAATCCACTCTATTGCTTGTGCAACAGCTGAAGCTGCAAAAGCCAGAGCAGCCTTTGATGAGCAATAAATACAGATAAGAAAGAGAAAGCATGACTACAGGCAGAGAGGGTTTGAGTACAGACTGAGATGGAATAAGAAGCACAATTGCAGGTTAAGAAGGTGCAACAAGAAGCTCAGAAGGCACAAGAAGCTAAGTTAGAGGCTGAGAAGATGCAAGAAGCACGCTTAAAGGCTAAAAGCGCAATACAAAACCCCTGGGGATTAGCAGTATCATTTGCAAAAACTTTCCTTCCCACATACTAAGATGAATAATTGAATTATTTATGGGGTTGGCAACCTGTTTTATACAAAAAAAAAACTTTTATATTCAAATCTCCCCATGTTATATATGTATTTAATATTTTTGGGACCCCTTGGGCTTAAATATAATAAAAGACTAAATTGATATGGAGACTTGCATATTCATGTTTATGTAGTTTTGTATATGATATATTTATATTAATTTTTTTCCCCCTTTTTTAAGAAATAATTATCAGCTGTCTCCCTTTTAAATCTACATATCATACAAGAATGAATGGGAATATCCTCCTGCGCTTAGTATGGATAAGTCCCTATCCTAACAGCTGCTATCACTCTGCCTTAACCAATAAGTAATAAAGTATCAAACACAAAAATAGTGAAGCGCTCAAATGAATCCCTATATACACACACAGTGCATATAAAAAAAGGGAAAAAAACCCTTTCCTTGCCCTTAATTGTTTCTTCAAATCAAACAGTGATAGAAAATAAAAAATCCATAATAATGCGAATAAACAGTGATACAAAAATAAAAAAATCTATGTTAATTAATATATAAATATATATAAGTGATAATTCCAATAATATATGTGCCAACCTAACAGAATATAAATAGAAATTCATAAAATGTGAGTCTCAATCAAATATACGTGATTAATTGTGAAAAAACCATACATTAAACTATTAGATAAAAATTCACTAAATCTTGTGATGTTTAAATATGAAAATGTGTCCATAAATGAACAAACACAGTCCATGCAGTAAGGTGAAAACGACACTCAGTGTTCTTCACTTCTAGTGCTCAAAAAAAGAAGAAAAGAAATCCTCCAATGGCAGCAATGCCTGCTCACCTCCCCAACTCGACCCGCAAAGGGCCACAAGGCTATAACTCTCCTCCAGGTAATCCTTTGCTTCCAAGCAGCTCAGTAAGGAATCACAGGACCTCCACTCCACCTCCTCTCAAACGTCATATAGGACACAAACAGAGCTTCCCATAGTGTAATACCATTTATTTAAGACACTCCATATAGCAAACTGTTTCCACTCACATGCGTTTTCTTAATAAAATGCAGTCCTCCTCATTCCCTGGGTGCATTCACATGTAAATAGGGAAACCAATATGGCCGCTGTGCTCGGACATCCGTCCCCACGTGACCGGAAATAATGTGTCTCTGGGCTGGGAAAAGCGTTCCGACGCGTTGCGTCACGTGCGTCGTGACTTCATCAGGGTACCCTGATGAAGTCACGACGCACGTGACGCAACGCGTCGGAACGCTTTTCCCAGCCCAGAGACACATTATTTCCGGTCACGTGGGGACGGATGTCCGAGCACAGCGGCCATATTGGTTTCCCTATTTACATGTGAATGCACCCAGGGAATGAGGAGGACTGCATTTTATTAAGAAAACGCATGTGAGTGGAAACAGTTTGCTATATGGAGTGTCTTAAATAAATGGTATTACACTATGGGAAGCTCTGTTTGTGTCCTATAGGACGTTTGAGAGGAGGTGGAGTGGAGGTCCTGTGATTCCTTACTGAGCTGCTTGGAAGCAAAGGATTACCTGGAGGAGAGTTATAGCCTTGTGGCCCTTTGCGGGTCGAGTTGGGGAGGTGAGCAGGCATTGCTGCCATTGGAGGATTTCTTTTCTTCTTTTTTTGAGCACTAGAAGTGAAGAACACTGAGTGTCGTTTTCACCTTACTGCATGGACTGTGTTTGTTCATTTATGGACACATTTTCATATTTAAACATCACAAGATTTAGTGAATTTTTATCTAATAGTTTAATGTATGGTTTTTTCACAATTAATCACGTATATTTGATTGAGACTCACATTTTATGAATTTCTATTTATATTCTGTTAGGTTGGCACATATATTATTGGAATTATCACTTATATATATTTATATATTAATTAACATAGATTTTTTTATTTTTGTATCACTGTTTATTCGCATTATTATGGATTTTTTATTTTCTATCACTGTTTGATTTGAAGAAACAATTAAGGGCAAGGAAAGGGTTTTTTTCCCTTTTTTTATATGCACTGTGTGTGTATATAGGGATTCATTTGAGCGCTTCACTATTTTTGTGTTTGATATCATACAAGGCATTTCTGGCATCCATACCAGATGGTGGTTGCAGTTTTGCTCCTCTTGCTCATACTGTTTGTGATTAAGCATTCATGACAGGTAACATTCATACCGTCATTTTGATATGCGTATAACTATGTGAATGTATGCATTTACTTTGTACATATTGATTTTGCATCTCTTGATTCTGTATTTTTCTTATAATTTGCAGAACTCTGTATTAGCTCTCACTGAAGAAGCAGGCATTTTCTCTGCGAAACGCGCTGAAGATATCTGCATGAATATGATTATTTGGGGTTATGCCCACTTGGAAAGTATCAACTATAATCACCACAGCTTTTTGTGTGTCATCTACACTGTTGTAATGTGATGTTTTTAAATACTTTTTACAGCTTTGTACAATAAACATATTGAATTTACATATAAGTTCTGCTGTGGTACCTTTAAAGTCCCAGTAGTTCTAATTGCTAAGGTTTTTTTTGGTATATTTCAGCATCCTATGTAAAGGTATGTGGCACCAGTAAAATCATAAGGACATTGAGTCTGCTTCGTGCAGCCTCCTTCCCATTTCTCTTCTTATAGCCTTTCTTCTGAAGTTGCTACCTATGGACTCAGACGTTCCACTCAGGAGGTGGAGTTTGAGTATGACTCAAATGTTAGACAATTCATAGAAAAGGACTTTTTTGTAGGCAGTTTAAAATCTCTACTTTTCAATGAGTCTGCAATTAGTCTGCTAAAAAGAGCACATCACATTTTAGCCTGCTCAAATATCAGGCTTTCCAAGATTACTTCCAACAGTAAAGTAGTAATGGAAGCTTTCCCTTCTCAAGATCACTCTAATAATCTAAGAGACTTTATATTTTTGGACCAAAACTGGACTGGTTAAACAAAAACTGTATGATATGGTATCAAGAAAAATGTTTGCACTTGTCCCTTCAAATAATTTCGGACAAAAGCTGTGTACTAATCGATCAGATTATCATATGATCGCTGTGAAAGCAGTATTTTTCGTATGATTTTCTGATCGTGTGTACTAGTCTTTAGATTTAGGGACAGACTCTTTACCTGTAAAATGCAGTCCTAATCTGCTTTTGGACATGAAATCTGAATCCTTTAACTTTCAAATACAGTTGCAAGAAAAAGTATGTGAACCCCTTGGGATTACGTGGAGTTTTGCATGAATTGGGCATAAAATGTGCTCTGAACGTCATCTACGTCACAACAATAGAAGAACACAGTCTGCTGAGCATAATACTACACAAACATTAGATGTTGCCATGGTTTAATTGCACATAACATGTAAACATTCACAGTGCAGGGAGGAAAAAGTATGTGAGGCCCTAGCTTAATGACTTCTCCCAGAGCTAATTGGAGCCAGGAGTGAGCCAACCTTGACTCCAATCAGTGTGATGATATTGGATGTGTTGCTGACAGCTGTACTGCCCTTAAAAAACACACACCTGTTTTGGGTTTACTGGTTTCAAGAAGCACTGTCTGATGAGAACCATGCCTCGCAGAAAAGAGCTCTCAGAAGACCTACGATCAAGAATTGTTGACTTGCATGAAGCTGGAAAGGGTTACAAAAGTATCTCCAAAAGCCTTGATGTTCATGTGTCCACGGTAAGACAGACTGTCTACAAATGGAGAAAGTTTAGCACTGTTGCTACTCTCCCTAGGCGTGGTCGTCCTGTCAAAATGACTGCAAGAGCACAGCGTAGAATGCTGCATGAGGTAAAGAAGAATCCCAGAGTGTCAGCTAAAGACCTACAGAAATCTCTGGCACATGCTAACATTTTTGTTGACACATCTACAATAAGGAAAAGATTAAACAAGAATGTAGTACATGGGAGGACACCACGGAGGAAGCCATGGCTGTCCAAAAAGAATATTGCAGCACGTTTGAAGTTTGCAATAGAGCACCTGGATGTTCCACAACACTACTGGCAAAATATACTGTGGGCAGATGAAACCAAGATTGAGTTGTTTGGGAAGAACACACAACACTATGTGTGGAGAAAAAAAGGCACAGCACACCAACATCAAAACCTCATCCCCACTGTAAAACATGGCGGAGGGAGCATCATGGTTTGGGGCTGCTTTGCTGCCTCAGGGCCTGGACAGATTGTTGTCATTGATGGGAAAATGAATTCCAGAGTTTATCAAGACATTCTGCAGGAAAACGTACGACCATCTGTCCGCCAACTGAAGCTCCGCAGAGGATGGGTGTTGCATCAGGACAATGACCCAAAGCATACAAGTAATTCAACAAAACAATGGCTGCAACAGCACAGAATACGCCTTCTGGAGTGGCCCAGTCAGAGTCCTGACCTCAACCCGATTGAAATGCTGTGGCATGACCTTAAGAAAGCGATTCACACCAGACATCCCAAGAACATTGCTACACTGAAACAGTTTTGTAAAGAGGAGTGGT
This sequence comes from Staurois parvus, assembly GCF_062004578.1. Lineage (NCBI taxonomy): Eukaryota > Metazoa > Chordata > Amphibia > Anura > Ranidae > Staurois > Staurois parvus. The sequence continues at coordinate 916,362 of NW_028318835.1, forward strand.
CCAAAATTACTCCAGATCGTTGTGCAGGTCTGATCTGCACCTACAGGAAATGTTTGGTTGAGGTTATTGCTGCCAAAGGAGGGTCAACCAGTTATTAAGTCCAAAAGTTCACATACTTTTTCCTCCCTGCACTGTGAATGTTTACATGTTATGTGCAATTAAACCATGGCAACATCTGTTTGTGTAGTATTATGTTCAGCAGACTGTGTTCTTCTATTGTTGTGACTTAGATGACATTCAGAGCACATTTTATGCCCAATTCATGCAAAACTCCACGTAATCCCAAGGGGTTCACATACTTTTTCTTGCAACTGTAAGCACAAAGGAAAAACCTTTCACTTGCAGAGGTGTCTTGTCCATGATTATTAGCCTGTATAATCCATTAGGATTTGTATCCTGTGTTATAATTCAAGATAAACCACTGCTTAGAGGCAACTCATGAAACATCTGACTGACTGTCTCTTGATAAAAGAAACTTTTGGGTGGAGTGGAGAAATTCTGACAGCTTTATCTGATTTGCGTTTTTTCCAAGATTGTAAGCTTGAAAGAGCAGGGTCCTCAATGCCCTCATGTTTTGCATTGTATTGGTATTGTTCTGTCACGTTCTGCCCCCCTTTCTAATGTACAGCGCTAAGCAAACTATTGGCGCTTTATAAATACTGTATAATAATAATACTCCCATATGCTCCTGTACCCTCTACAGAAGTACAAAGCCAAAAACTTAGTATATACTCTGATGCTTCTGTCAAAGCTGCTGTTGCCTACTTAAAAATGGTAGATGTTACAGCACAGTGCCACATAGGATTTGTCACAGGCAAAACAAAACTGGCTCCACACCCTGAGCACACCATACCTAGACTAGAACTTTTGTGCTGCGATATTAACTGTTGAGCTAGCTGAACTTGTTGCATCAAAAATGGACATTGACCCTAAAAATGCTGATTTCTGCACTGACAGCGGTGTTTGGTAACATCTATAACGAGACTAGACGATTCTATATTTATGTTCACAACGGAGTGCTAAGAACTAGGAGATCCTATTACATAGAGCCCAGCATAATGGCACTATGTATCTACTGACCATAACTAGGGTTGCAACTAATGATTACTTGCATAATCGATTAGTTGGCCGATTATTGTTTCGATTAATTGTATAAAAACCTCAAAACATGGTTTGGTGTATAATTTACCGTATTTTTCGCTCCATAAGACGCACCTGACCATAAGACGCGCCTAGGTTTTAGAGGAAAAAAACAAGAAAAAAAATATTCTGAACCAATGGACTGCAGACACAGTACAGGGGATGACCAGAGACTGCGGACACAGTACAGGAGATGACCAGAGACTGCGGACACAGTACAGGAGATGACCAGAGACTGCGGACACAGTACAGGAGATGACCAGAGACTGCGGACACAGTACAGGAGATGACCAGAGACTTCGAACACAGTACATGAGATGACCAGAGACTGCGGACACAGTACAAAGGATGACCAGAGACTGCGGACACAGTATAGGAGATGACCAGAGACTGCGGACACAGTACAGGAGATGACCAGAGACTGCGGACACAGTACAGGAGATGACCAGAGACTGCGGACACAGTACAGGAGATGACCAGAGACTGCGGACACAGTACAGGAGATGACCAGAGACTGCGGACACAGTACAGGAGATGACCAGAGACTGCGGACACAGTACAGGAGATGACCAGAGACTGCGGATACAGTACAGGAGATGACCAGAGACTGTGGACACAGTACAGGGGATGACCAGAGACTGCGGACACAGTACAGGGGATGACCAGAGACTGCGGACACAGTACAGGGGATGACCAGAGACTGCGGACACAGTACAGGAGATGACCAGAGACTGCGGATACAGTACAGGAGATGACCAGAGACTGTGGACACAGTACAGGGGATGACCAGAGACTGCGGACACAGTACAGGGGATGACCAGAGACTGCGGACACAGTACAGGGGATGACCAGAGACTGCGGACACAGTACAGGGAATGACCAGAGACTGCGGACACAGTACAGGAGATGGCCAGAGACTGCGGACACAGTACAGGGAATGACCAAAGACTGCGGACACAGTACAGGGAATGACCAAAGACTGCGGACACAGTACAGGGAATGATCAGAGACTGTGGACATAGTACAGAAGACCAGAGATTGCAGACAGTGCAGGGGATGACCAGAGACTGCAGACAGTGCAGGGGATGACCAGAGACTGCAGACAGTACAGGGGATGACCAGACACTGCAGACAGTACAGGGGATAACCAGAGACTGCAGACAGGAAAGGAGATTACCAGAGACTGCGGACCTTTGGGGAGGGAGGGGGAACGGGTACCTGAATTTGACAAGTACCCGCTCCCACTTCCGCGGAGTTGTCCTCCCTTCTTCCCGCGGCGGCTTCTGTGATAGCCGGGTGCCCACTGCGCATGCGCAAGAAGCGCTGCGCTTTGTGAATGGCCCGGAGCCTTCTGGGACCTGTCTTGTATCCCAGAAGACACTGGACCATTCACAAAGCGCGGCACTTCTCGCGCATGCGCAGTGGACACCCGGCTGTCACAGAAGCCACCACGGGAAGACTGCAGCGCTGGAGCGAGGAAAAGGTAAGGTCCTGCAGGAGAGAAGAGCTGAGCGGCCGGCCCGGTATTCTGACATGGTGGCGGCAGAAATACCGGACCGGCCGCTTTACATTCGCTCCATAAGACGCACTGACATTTTCCCCCCTTTCTTGGGGGGAAAAAAGTGCATCTTATGGGGCGAAAAATAAAATAGTTAATATGTAAAGTTTTAAAAACAAAAAGACAATTTCTTCTTGAATATCTCTATGCAGTTATAAATATAAATAACCTGCTACATGGTTAGGAAACAAACTAGCTAATCCACTCTGAGAATAACAGACAAAAGAGATGTATATACTATTAGAGGTTGAATCTGGTACATATCAGACTCAGAGATCAAACTTTTTATTCAAAGAAAAAAATAAATTAAAAAAAGACCTAAAACACTGTTCTGCAGATTTTTAGGTTTTGCAGACAGGATTGTAATAGAAATATTATGAATGACAGACTTCCTTTTCATTATTATTACAGGTACTTACTGTATATAGCGCTGTCAATTTACGCAGCGCTTTACATATATATTGTACATTCACATCAATCCCTAATCCTCAAGGGGAGTACAATCAAAGGTCCCTATCTTACATTCATACATACATATACTAGGACCAAATCAGACCGGAGCCAATTCACCTACCAGCATGTCTTTGGAGTGTGGGAGGAAACCGGAGTACCCAAAGGAAACCCATGCAGGCACAGGGAGAACATGCAAACTCCAGGCAGGTGGTGCTGTGGTTAGGATTCAAATTAACTACCCTAGCACTGCCAGGAGAAAGGGCTATTTAGCCACTGCTCTCCCTAGGCAGGTATCTTGCGCCTGCTGTCACTTATGCTGGCCATATTTTGTTAGAAATTTTTTGTTTTAAGAACATTGGTTCGATTTCTCTAATCATTAGTGGGGTCAAATCGACATTCGTTTTCTACCACAGTGACGGAAAAATTTGAAGGAGCAGAATATCAATCGAATTAATGTTCGGACAATGTTTGTGATTTTCGTTAAGAAATTACACTCATTTTAAAACTGAATGTTAAAAACAGTGAAATTTTTAACGACATTTGAAAATGTAAGAAGAATTGTTGTAGAAATATTTGTGTCCGGAAATCGATACGTGTATGGCCAGCATAAAAGACATTTAGTAGCAGGTGCCCAGAGTGAGAGTGTTGTGTGTAATAGATTAGTATTTGGGTTGGGGGGGAGGAGCCTAGCTATGGCGGCGTAGTTGAGCACGCTGTTCGTGCTCTCCGATACTTCCCGGGTGCCCAAGAAGATGGTTTGTTAAGAGGGACGACTGTGTCCGGGAGCTGTGCGGGGTCGGTCGTTCAGGTCTCCCGAGGTCTGCTGTGAGAGGACAGGCATGACGGGAGAGGTTGCCAAGGAGACGTGAGGACGCGGCACGACCACGTGGTCAGCCGCGGTGGTGTGTTGGGTAGGGGAAAAGCCATCTGGCGGTCGGATTTGAGAGAGAAACGCCGGCTCACCCCCCCACCTTCCTGGAATGCGGCAAAACTTTTCCCGGACAACCAGCTTCCTTGGATGGAAGAGATCCGACGGCAGGAGAAAGACCTGAAATAGGAAGAAGCTCAGAGGAATCCCCCAGTAAGGAATACAGAGCATTGAAAGGAGATGAGAGCTGTCATCTGAAGCCGCCTGCCCATACCCTAAAGCAAGGAGTGGGTGAGTGTGTGCGTCTAGGGACTAGTCAATGCTGCTTTGTCTCTGTGACTGTATGCTATCAAAGTAGAAAGGAAAAGAAAGAGGATATGTGAAAGGGGGGATTCCCTGGGGAGTTTGAAAGAGAGGAAGAGGAATAGAACATTTTGGAAGGAGAATAAAGTGCAAGACAGGAGAACGTTGATTGGAGACTAAATTTGGGTCCCTGGCGCAAGTTTTCCTAAATTCAGTGTGGTTCCTAAATTGGGGAAAGTGATACGCACAGAAGAGATGAAGAAGAATGTTAAAAGTAATGGGCCAAAGGGGTCTCAAACTGTTACGATAAAAAAATATACGTCCCAAGGCAATGTGATGCCAGAAAGGACTCAAGGTGTTGGTGAAAAAAATGAACTGGAAATGAGTGAGGAAGGTAGCCCTAGACTATCCCTAGGATTGAAAAGTAGCAACCAACAAAAAATAGGAAATCTGGAGATAAGAGGACAAGAAAGTGAACTACAAGTACCAAATAAAAAAGATGGCAGATATGTTCAAAAACTTAGAAAAGAAAATAAAGCAAGAAATGGCAACTTTACGGAATGATTTGAGGCAAATGTTATCGAGAGTGGAGGAAATAGAGGAAAAAGTTAAAAACCATGCCCAATATATTGCTGATTTAGATAAAAGGATATTAGTTATGAGGAAAGATAAAAAAAAAACTGCTATACAAAATAGAGGTACAAGAGAATAGGGATAGGAGGTGTAATCTAAGGGTAAGAGGAGTACAGGAGTTTTCAAGAGGGGAAGAACTACGAGACCTAGTCTGTAAAGTTCTAAACTCCATAATGGGTAGACCCGAAACAGAATCAGTTAAACTAGAAGAGGTTTTTAGAATCGGAAGGCCCCAGCAAGGAAGTGGAGAAGAGAAATTGAGAGATATAATTGTCCAATTCCAGAAATGTGGAGACAAAGAAGAAATTTGGAAAAAGATTAAGGGAAGATCAATCATTAAATATGGAGAAATAGATATACAGATTTTTGCGGACTTATCACCTGAGACTTTAAGAAGAAGGAGAACTTTAAAGCCCCTGTTAAAGCAGATGAAAAAAACAGAACGTGCACTATAGATTGGGTACTCCGACGTGTTTAATCGGATGGAAGAATGGAGTTACAGCTTATTTGAGATTTCCTGAGGATTTGAAAGACTTCTGTGATAAACTTGAATTACAATTTATAGAGATCCCTGGATGGGATGAGGATGAGGGAGATGTGGGAGTTAAAGGAAGAGAGGATTGGCAGATGGACAGAAGGGGGAGATAGGGGTAAGAGAGGGGGGTGATTGAGTTAGGTGGATTTAAATTATTTTTTTTTTTCTCCTCTCTTCTTCTTCTTCTCTATATTTTAATTATTATACAGTATTTATAAAGCGCCAACAGTTCGTTCAGCACTGTACATTACAAAGGGAGACAGAACATGCGACAGTACGAAAACCATACAATGTGATACACGAGGGGTTCGAAGTAATTCCTTTTGAAAGTTGGATTTTAAGGTTCTGTTAGAATCACATTGAATTTATTAGATAGATTGGGGGTATCTGGGGTGGTGGGAAGTGAGGGGAGTTGTCCATGGCTAGAGGTTAACCCCAAGGTTTAAATCTAAGGTGGGTTTGAGCCCTCAAATGATTGGTAGGCAATGTATAGGAAAAAAAAAGAGTAGGGTGGGGAGGGAGAGGCGGGTTGGGGGAGGGGGTGGAAGTGGGAGGTTGGGAGGTGGTGGTGGTGGAGGGGGCGGGGGAGGGGAGAAGAGGGTATTAAGGCTGACGTTCCGCGTGAAAAGAGAAGTGATGAAAGCAAGGAAAGAAGAGGAGAGTGGAGGGTAGAGAAGTAAAAAAAGGTATAAGAAAGATGGAGGAATTACAGTTTACAACTTATAATGTGAATGGGTTGAATTGTCCGGGAAAAAGGTTCAGATTATTCAGGGAGCTTCAACATAGAGCAATCTCAGTGGTATTTTTACAGGAAACGCATTTTGAGTTAAAGTCAAATGTTAAGTTGAATTCTAAATATTATCCAACATGGTATTATGCAGATTCCCCTATTAAGAGAGCAAAGGGAGTAGCTATAGGATTGCAAAGAATATAAGATTTGAGCTGGAAGATAGAAGAACTGAACCTGATGGGAGGTTCTTGTTTTTGAAAGGTAAACTGCAGGATATGAAGTGTACAATCGCCAATATTTATTGTCCAAACCAGAAGCCGGAGATATTTTTGAAAGGAGTTTTAAAAAGATTTTTGGATTTTAAGAAGGGATATTTGATAGTAGCTGGAGATTTTAACCTATGTATGGATCCACAGATAAACACAACTTCTCCTGCACAAAGGGAGGGGAGTAGCTCTTGAGACTATTGAAAAAAGTGATAAAAGAGTGTCAACTGGTGGATAGTTGGAGAATTATGCATATGAAGGACAGAGACTATACTTTCTTTTCAAATGCTCATGGGATGTATTCTAGACTGGATACTTACTGAGTCTTTAGTCATGAGATGTATTCTAGACTGGACAACTTATTGAGTCTTTAGTTAAAGTAACAATAGAAGTGATGTCCCTTTCGGATCATGCCCCTGTCATAATGAAATTAGGATGGGGGAGGAGGTCGGTAAGAGGCTCGTCATGGAGGTTGAATGAGTTACTGCTTCTGGACCAAGACACTGATAGGAAGATTGGGGAAGAGATTATGAGATTTTTTGAGAAGAATGAAACAGGAGATGTGTCTGTGGCTACAGTGTGGGAGGCTCATAAGGTATATATAAGAGGAATCCTTATTGCAATTGGGGCAAAAAAGAAAAGAGATAGGAGGAAAAAAAATCAGTGGGCTCCTAAAGGAACTAGCTGAAGTAGAACAACTGCATAGAAATAATATAACTAAAGAGATTAAGCAGAAAGTTATAAAAAAGAAGGAAGAACTAGAGAATATGATGGAAGAAGAAAAGAGAAGAGTTTTTAATAAAAAGTGATATGTGAAAGATATAGATGGGGAGATAGGCTAGGAAAGTTTTTAATGAGAGCCGTGAGTCAATGAAAAATAGAAATTATATAGATAAAATAAAAAACCCCAAGGGAGAATTGGTCCATTCAACTAAAGATATTGCGAAGGTGTTTAAAGATTATTATAGTAAGTTATATAATATTGCTTCCCATGACTCAATAAATAAGGATGATAGTGTAAATATTGAAAAAAGAAGGATATATTTAAAAAATGCTGATTTACCGAAATTAAATGAAGAACTTTTAAACTCCCTAGATTCTGAAATTACACAGGAAGAAAAATAGCATTAAAAAGCTTTAAAGACAGGTAAAAGCCCGGGGCCAGATGGGTACACTGTGAGGTACTATAAAAAATATATTGAACTGTTGGTGCCTACATTGAAGAGCTATATGAATGCTTTAGGGGGATAGATGGAAATGAGAAGGTAATCCCTGCAGGCTCAGGTGGTCCTTATTCATAAAGAGGGAAAAGATGCCTCCCAATGTTCAAGTTTTAGACCCATATCGTTACTGAATACAGATACGAAGTTATACGCAAGGTCTAAGCAAATAGGCTGAAAGATTTAATGCCAGAATGGATACATAGAGATCAGGTGGGCTTTGTCCAAGGAAGAGAAGGCAGAGATAATGGGGATAAGATCCTTGTTGCTCATTCAGAAATGTAAAAAAGATAAGCTCCCGGTGGTTGTACTTTCGATCGACGCGGAGAAGGCATTTGATAGAGTAAATTGGGGTTTTATGATGGATACTTTGGTAGCCTTGAGAGTGGGAGTGTCGGAGATCGCCGCGCCACTCGGCTCGGCGCAGGCGCAGTACACCTCCCTGTACGCGGGCGCCGGGACTTGGCCGACCGCGGCAATCAGGTTCGCGCATGCGCAGTAGAGACCACGGGCGCGCGCCTGGCACCAATGACAGCGCAGGGCGGGATATTTAAACGGCCCTGAACTGTCATTCAGTGCCTTTTGGTCTCTTGAATCCTGTGAACCTGTTTAAAGTAAGTTGCTGACCCGGATTGTGCCCTGACCTTGCTGTTTTCTCCTGTTCTTGACCCTTGCTTGCCTGACCTCTCTCCTGAATGCCCCCTATTGGATCTGACCTGCTGTTGCTGACCTGGCGTGCGACCCGACTATTCTTTGCCCGCTGCTCTGTACCGCACCGTCCCCATAGTTACCGACCCGGCTTGTATGACCTTGCACTTGCTCAGCCATCCATCCATCCGTCCCTCTCAACGGGGTCTCCAGACCTCCTCCCGTGGGAGCCCCTGGCGAATACCCCTACCACTGACGGGTGTCCTCAGTAGTCACGACCTGGTCCTGGAGTACTCCAAGTCCATCCCCACCATCAGGGGCCCTGGTGAACAAGTACTCTGGGGCTTAGACTCCGTGCGCTGGGAACATCCGATCAGTGGAGTGCTAGTGGTACCGCCGGGCGGTCCCTTACAGGGAGTCAGAATGAGAGAGTGGATAGGAAAATTATATAAAAGGCCTTCTGCTGTGGTTATGGTTAATGGAGAGATGTCGGAGTCTTTTGAGATGTCAAATGGAACAAGACAGGGTTGCCCATTGTCCCCATTGTTGTATGTTTTATCTTTAGAATCTTTGTTGTCAACAATAAGGAGAAATGTAGATATTAGGGGAATATGTATAGGAAGTACTGAACATAAGAGTGGCCGCTTTTGCGGATGATTTATTGTTTTATGTTGGAAATCCTAGGATAACCCTCCCTAATTTAATGAGAATGTTGAAGGAATACGGGGAAGTGTCAAATTTAAAAATATACCCTACTAAAACAGAGATATTGAATATAAATCTCCCAAATAATGAAAAAGAAAAGATACAAAGAGAATTTCCCTTTGTATGGAAAGAGAAGGAACTAAAATATTTAGGGGTGAAACTTGCTTCTTCATAAAAATACCTATATAAATTAAATTCTATATCCCTGTTAAATGAAATTAAGGAGGAATTAAAGAAATTAGGAGGAGGTAACCTGTCATGGATGGGAAGAATAAAATTTGTTAAAAATGGTAATTGTCCCTAAAATCCTACATAAATTCCAAATGGATCCTAGCAAACTTCCAGAGGTATATTGTAAGGTAATAAAAAAGATAACAAGATATATATGGAGGAATAAAAAACCTAGAGTAGCCTTTGAAGTGTTAAGTAGAAATAAAGAGAGAGGGGGATTGGGAGTGCCAGATTTTAGGAGATATTATAGAGTGGTAATTTTGGCAATAATATTTGATTGGACGCATAACCCAGAAGAGAAAAGCTGGGTTACAACTGAAAATACACTTAGTGGAAATAAATTGAGTAAGATTATATGGGTGCCTACACAGTATAGAAATTTAGAAGAGAGCACGAGTTTGTATACTTTAAATGTTTTTAGAGTATGGGATAAAATGCACAAGCAGATGAAGTGGGATTTCAACTCATTTTTAATGCCTTTGAGGAATTCAGAGTATTTCCCCCCAGGTAGAGAAGAGGTTACAGGAAAATGGTTTAAAAAGGAGGATGCTCAGTTGAGAGATATAATGGAGGGAATAGAATTAAAATCACTAGGGGTTTTGCAGAAAGAAGAGGGAGGGATTTTTACTAAATTAGATGTGTGGAGGTATAATCAATTGAAATATTTTGTGGGGAATCTTCCGAAACCCCTGAGATCTAGGGAAAATTGGCATTCGTTTGAGAGATTGTTGGAATCACGGGAAGATGGGAAACATGGCACTGCTAAAATATATAAAATTCTCACTGAATTAGATATAGACACAAAATTAATGTATATAGTAAATTGGGAAAGAGATTTAGGGGTAGAGATAGGGGAAGATAAAAAGAAAAAAATATTTAGATTGATTCACGAGAATATAAGTATGCGTGAGTTGGAAATGAATTAGAAATGTTTGATAAGATGGTATATTACACCGAGTGTGGAACACAAGATGAGTGTGGAGAAATTTCCTTGGTGCTGGCGAGGTGTGGAGAGATTGGCATGATGTATCACATATGGTGGGAGTGTCCAAAAATACAAGTATTTTGGAAAAACTGTATTACATCCAGGAAGATAGGATAGGAGCATATTACATGAAATGGAAAAAATGGGAAGAGTATAGATCGAAGATAAAATGTATGAGGTAGTAACTTTTGCTAATGAGAATATTTTCCTTGCATTATGGATGGAAGGGTTTGAGAAACGCAGGATGGTTAGTAGGTTGGGGAGTGGGGGCGGGGTGAAAGGGAAGATAGGGTTTTGTTAGAATGGGAGGAGGGGGGGATATATATTGCTACAGTTTGGTCATATGAGAATTGTAATGGAATTTTGTATTGTTGCTTTCTTTTAAAAAACAAATATTTGAATTAAAAAAAAAAAAAAACCATTAGTAGCAACAGCATGCTTTTTTTTTTATTACCTGTCTTGATGCCCTTTATAGTATAAAAACAGCAGATAAATACTATAAGGGGTTAACTTATACCGTGAAAGTAATTTATATACATTATATTGCCAAAAGTATTCAGACGCCCGTTTTTACAAGCATATGAACTTTAATGGCATCCCAGTCTTAGTCCGTAGGGTTCAATATTGAGTTGACCCACCCTTTGCAGCTATAACAGTTTCAACTCTTCTGGGAAGGCTGTCCACAAGGTTTAGGAGTGTGTCAGGCACTGATCTAATCGGGTTGAGGTCAGGACTCAATATTGCAGGCCAGTCAAGTTCCTCCACCCCAAATTTGCTAATCCATGTCTTTATGGAACTTGCTTTACAAAGTTCCCAAATTGTCCAAAATGTCTTGGTATGCTGACACCTTAAGATTTCCCTTCACTGGAACTAAGGGGCCAAGCCCAACCCCTGAAAAACAACCCCACACCATAACCCCCCCTCCACCAAACTTTACACCTGGCACAATGCAGTCAGCCAAGTACCGTTCTCCTGGCAACCGTCAAACCCAGACACGTGTATCAGATTGCCAAACAGAGACATGTGATTAGTCACTGCAGAGAACACGTCTCCACTGGTCTAGTGTCCAGTGGCAGCGTGCTTTACATCACTGCTTCTGCATTGCACTTGGTGATGTAAGGCTTGGAAGCAGCTGTCGGCCATGGTAACCCACTCCGTGAAACTTTCTACACACTGTTGTTGTGCTAATCTGAAAGCCACCCGAAGTTTGGAGGTCTATAGCTATTGATTTTGCAGACAGTTGGCGACCTTTGCACACTGTGTGCTTCAGCATGCGCTGACCTTGCTCTGTCATTTTCATGGTCTTCCACTTCGTGGCTGAGTTACTGTTGTTCCCAGTTGGTTCCAATTTGTTATAATACCACTAACAGTTGACCATGGAATATTTAGTAGCAAGTAACTTTCATGGATGGACTTATTGCACAAGTGAACCGATCACAGTATCATGTTTGAATTCACTGAGAGCGACCCACTCTACAGAAATGTTTGTAGAAGCAGTCTGCATGCCTAGGTGCTTGAGTACACCTTCGGCCATGGAGGTGATTGGAACACCTGAATCCAATGATTTGGAGGGGTGTCCCAATACTTTTGGCAATATAGTATATGTATATAGTATACCATAGTTTGTAGACGCTATGCCTTTCACACAAACCAATTACCGTATTTTTTGCTCCATAAGATGCACTTTTTCCCCCCCAAAAAAGGGGGGGAAATGTCAGCGCGTCTTATGGAGCGAATATGGAGCGGCCGGTCCGGTATTTCCACCGCCGCCGATGTCAGAATACCGGGCCGGCCGCTCAGCTCTGCAGCGGGACCTTACCTGTTCCTCTATCCAGCGGCGCGCTGTCTTCCCGGCTTGTGTAGTATGGGTGCTCAGCTTGACAGCCGGGTGCCAAGTGCGCATGCGCAAGAAGCGGTGCTCTTTGTGAATGGTAAGGCGGCACCTGGGACACATGACAGGTCCCAGAAGCCACCGGACCAATCACAAAGCACAGCGCTTCTCGCTCATGCACACTGGGCACCCGGCTGTCAAGCCGAGCTCCCACACTACAGAAGCCGGGAAGACAGCGTGCGGCTAGATAGAGGAACAGGTAAGGTCCCGCTGCAGAGCGGACACTAAATAAAGAACAACTCCGCGGAAGTAAGAGCGTGTACCTGTCAAATTCAGGTACCCGCTCCCCCCCTCCCCAAAGGTCAGCAGTCATCTCCTGTACTGTGTCCGCAGTCTCTGGTCATCTCCTGTACTGTGTCCGCAGTCTCTGGTCATCTCCTGTACTGTGTCCGCAGTCTCTGGTCATCTCCTGTACTGTGTCCGCAGTCTGTGGTCATCTCCTGTACTGTGTCCGCAGTCTCTGGTCATCTCCTGTACTGTGTCCGCAGTCTCTGGTCATCTCCTGTACTGTGTCCGCAGTCTCTGGTCATCTCCTGTACTGTGTCCGCAGTCTCTGGTCATCTCCTGTACTGTGTCCGCAGTCTCTGGTCATCTCCTGTACTGTGTCCGCAGTCTCTGGTCATCTCCTGTACTGTGTCCGCAGTTTCTGGTCATCTCCTGTACTGTGTCCGCAGTCTCTGGTCATCTACTGTACTATGTCCGCAGTCTCTGGTCATCTCCTGTACTATGTCTGCAGTCCATTGGTTCAGAATATTTTTTTTCCTGTTTTCTGCCTCTAAAACATGGGTGCGTCTTATGGTCAGGTGCGTCTTATGGAGCGAAAAATACGGTAATATACATGTATTTTTTTTTGTTTTTTTTTGTTTTTTTACCAAGGAAATGTAGCAGCATATATTTTGGCCTAAATTTATGACTAACTTTAAGATTACTATATATTTTTTTTATAACCAAAGGTAAAAAAAAAAAAATATCTTTTTCTTTCAAAATTTCCTGTCTTTTGGAGATCAAATACCACCAAAAGAAAGCTCTATTTGTGTGAAAAAAACTAATTTTTTGGGGGTACAGCATTGCATGACAACGCAATTACCAGTTAAAATAGAGCAGTGTCGAATAGCAAAAAAGGGGGGTATAAGTAAAATATACCTAAAACCAAAACAATTATTTTTTATTTTTAATAGAGAAGAAAAGGGTTAAAACCCTCTCAAGTTTTATTATGTTTCATGTATCCCACTGGGAGCTTTCTTGCAGAGAACCCAACAATAAAATCCCGGTAGTTGTTCTAAACCCTTGCTACTTTAATCCAGAATGTATAACAGAGTTAGACTAAGGTGTAAAATAAATACTTTTACTGGATTAAACATTTAGAAGATGCCAGAATACAGAACGTTATATAGACTAATATGAGGACATAATGTTGCTACTTAACCTTTTACTGCTAGGCCACTTCCAACCTATTGGTTTGTTTATTTATTTATTTTTAATTAAACTTTCATAGGTGTAGTGCTACAATGCACCCCTCTCCTTTTCACATATACCTCTGTAGCCCTCAACCGGTAAAGCTGTTTAGTGATGCCAAATATTAAAACCTGTGGGAAAAAAGAAAATCTTTCCATGCTAAAAACACATCTCCCTCATTTTCAATATTTAAAGTGCTTGTGTTATACGATCCTTATCATAAATTGCATATATTACTCCAATGAATGAATGAAATAAAGTACATTTTTTTGGAGTACAATACACATCACTTGTTAACAATATTTAAAGTGCTTGTGCTATACAGCCAATATCAAAGTAAATATATATCATATCTCAATGAATGTGCAAATGTGAAAAAAAGACTTAAACACTCTTTTTTCCCAAAATACTGTCAATGCAGTTATTAATGTAAAATAAATAATTAACTTCCGGATTCGGCGCCGTGTGAAGATAAAGTGATCTGTCACAGCTCCAGCTGCCCCATCACATCACATTTTTCCCATCACATCTGCACCCGATTCCTGTGCCACAGCTCTGGTTCTATGGCCGGTCTGTCTCCTCCGTTCTCCGCTTCACAAATGGGCACTCAAAGAGAAGCCAACACAGATGGCCACAATACCCAAGATGGCCACCACCTCATCTGAGAGAGTCGCCTCCACTCCTCCACATCCACCAGCACAGGCTGCAAAACATACAGGTGCTGCATATGCTCGGATTGCTCAAGCAGTTGCACATATACTTACCACATGTATGTGAAATTGTTTGATACAGTAATGTTATACTATGAGATTTTAGTGTATTGAGTGAATGTCAGTTTTAAAATTTTTAAATTTCCCACCGTTCCGTCCCCCGTACGTCCCGACGCTCGCAGGGATAGGAACCCGGAAGACGGATCCCGGCATCGGCCAGAGGAGATGGCTGGGGACGCTGCAGGGGGCACATCGCGGGAGCGAAGGACAAGGTAGGTGCAAGAGAGAATCCCTGAGCAACTCTGCGAGCAACGAATGTAGCTCGGGGTTACCGCTTTTGGTACTGAAAGTTAACCCCGAGCTTCACTCGGGAATAGCACCAGGGAAATGAAAAGATCAAAATGGTACAATTAAAATATTAAAATATTAACAGAAAAGATGTTACAAAGACATAGCGAGAACAATAAAGCAAAAGAGAAATACAAGAAGAAAATGGAGGATAATTGCAAAGTCTTTGGCTTTAGCAGAGTCTAACTGTCCAAGCAAAAATGTTGCCGTGGCTCTGTTAGGTGTTCCTTGGTTGATGTTAAAACAAGAGCTTGCTTACCAGTTTCTGTCATCCCCTTTTTTGTGATATCAAAGGGGTGTGGACAGAGAACAACTGACCAATCATCTGGTTTAGGGGATGGGTGCTGGGAGGTTACCAAGTTTATGAACAAGTCCCAACTACAGTTTCATACTAATATTAAAAACGTGCAGTATGTACAGGTTGTATTCTAGACATGACAGATTATTATTCAGAATTATATTTCATATCCAAGGATACTAAACACTGCGTACCTTTGAGGAATTTGTCAATGAGGCAGGAGGCTGCTTTCTCCCCTTTCGTATGTGGTAACATTGTCCTGTATGACCTTGGTTTACTCGGTATGATACTCCCCAAGAAAATATATATCTAATATTAAAGTGTCCTGTTCCTGTTGGATTTTAGGAATGGAGTATGGATTATTAAATTGTGGAATAGACATTTTATGGCACGCTCTGCATTCCTAGAGCTGGTTAACACTAGGGGACCGCCCACAGTACATATACTGCGACAAAACACCCCCTGTGCCCAGGATCTTGTGTATAAACGCGATCCTGCATTTTTGGGCAGGGGGCACGCCCTCGCCCTACCCGCACCGCCGATCGTGGCCCCGGGAGAAAATCACCAGGTCCGGGCCGTTGATTACCCGACTGGCGCCTGGTGATTACCAGTAAAGACAGACAGGGAGGACTGCTGCAATGTTTACAATGCAGCTCTCCTCCCTGTCTGTCTGGGCACACTGCTTGGGATGGCTGAGCACAGGTGTCCCGATCAGTGTGCTTACACTGAAGCACACACACCCCACCCCCTAGTAAAACACCCCCATCACACAGTTAACCCTTTGATTGCTTCTCATTGTTAACTCCTTCCTCCGCAGAGCCATTAGTACAGTGCCAGTGCTTTTTTTTTTTAGCACTGATCACTGCATTGGTGTCACTGGGGATGTCAGTGACCCCAAGTCAGTTCCCCCCCCAGTGTCAGAATGTTCGCAGTAGTCCCGCCATAAGTCAGTTTGCCGCTATTCTTAGTATTTAAAAAAATCCAGTATCTATACCACCATTTGTAAACGCTATAACTTTCGCATAAACCAATTAATTTACACGTATTGGGATTTTTTTTTTTAGCAAAGACATGGAGCAGAATACATTTTGGCCTAAATTTATGACGAAATTTGATTTTTTTTATTTTTTTACTGGACATAGTTGCTCTTTTTCTTTATAACGCAAAAAAAAAAAACTGCAAAGGCGATCAAATACCACCGAAAGAAAGCTCAATTCGTGGGGAAAAAAAAGGACGTAAATTGAATTTGGGTGCAGGGTTGCATGTCCAGTAAAATTAACGCAACGCCATAAGACAAACCGCTTCTATAACTGCTTCCTGACTGCCCTATAGCAGAAATACAGCTACAGGGCGGCACGGGTGCACGAAATCACATATACATACGTGATTCACGCTTCCTCGGTTTTCATGCCCCTCCCATATAGCGTCAGATTGCCCATCAGTACACCAGTAATCACATTTAACGCCTTGATTGCCAGGAACACGCTCATACACAATATCTTTGATCAGGTTAGTTCATATTATGGTTCATATTAGTATAGTGTCACCAAAAACACAGCGTTAGTGGGATTAGCCCCGGCACCTTCCAGCACCTGTGTTTAGCCCCTACGCTTACCCCCCACCCTTCTTCGCCAGCAAGTGCAGTGTCAATAGGTCACTGCCACTTGATACATTGCACACAAAACCGCAGTGTTAGCAGAATCAGGGCAGATCTCTATTAGCACTTGCGAGTAAATTTTGATGACTCTCATATGCAGCAGAGTGCCAGTGATAGTACCGCTCTATCTTTTGGTGAACTGGCGAGCACCATTGGCCTAGTACATCCTGGTCTTGCACATACCAGCACTGCAATATCACTTGGTGATATGGTGCAGTACAAGCAGGTGAGGTGGCAAGCACACAGGCCCGTAGAGCCCCTAGTATCCTTCCGGATGTACTTGCAAATCGCGATAGGCAGCCCACAAAGTCTGCAGCACCCGTACTTCCCCCATTCACTGCCCAACCCGGAATTCAGGTGGAAACAGCAAATTTAACTACTCCCCTTGATTTATTGAAGCTGTTTTTCATGGAAGATCAGTATGCATTGATTGTGGATCTAAATGCACAACAATTTATCGCCGCCAACCCAAATTCAAACCTTGCCAGACCATTCGCATGAAAACCCAATACGGTTTCCGAATTAAAAAAAATTTTTCGGCCTAACCCTCAACATGGGCATTACTAAAAAAAAATTAATTGTTGGAATTGGCGCATGTGGTACCGTGCAACCTAATGTGTGCCCACCATTAGATGTGGGTGGATGCAGGGCAATATATTCTATTGGTGAGCATACCACACACTTTTACTGGAAGATATTTCTACAGCTGCAGGCATCATCCTGGTATTGTTTTTTTCAGCCGGCGATTGGCTTTCATGTAAAAGCAATCCTAGTGGCTAATTAGCTGCAGGATTGGTTTTACAAGCAGCGGGAGATGATGCGCCCCCTCCCCCCGCTGTCTTACACGGCCTTCTCGGGCAGTCCCATGCCATCAGGGGAACCTGAGAATGCAGCTGGTGTTTCTGCCAGCTGACCATAGAGCTGACTGGAGAACGGAATGGTGCCAAACATCTCTATAGTCTAAGAAATCGAAAGCTACAAGCTTTTCATTACTTCAGTTTCACAGGATGTAAACACCATTTGTAAATTGGGAAAGCATCTGATCACACCGATTTTGGTTTGATTAGATAATGTAAGGGCGGAGGAGATATCTAGAGTCTGATAGACCACGGATTTCTCAAAAAAAGAATATATGACAATGCCCATTGAAGTTATAGAGGATATTTGCATTCCCTGTGATAGCATTAAAAGTGATTAAAAAAAAGGGACAGTGTAAAAACAATAAAAAAAAATGAATAACTTTAAAAAAAAAGCACCATCGCACCCCAATACCCCCCCCCCCCCCCACCACACACACACACACACACACATGCTCGAGCATTGACCCTGTGCTGGTATGTGAACAGCGGTTGCACCATGCTTGCGAGGTATCGCCGTGAACTCATCAAGGGCAGTAAATCTAGCACTAGACCTCTATAAATCTAAAATGGTAGTTTGTAAAGGCTTTTAAAGCGTTGCCTATGGATATTAAAAACATATGCAGTTTGTCGCCATTGCACAGGGCCTGCACAGTTTTAAAGCATGTCATGTTTGGTATCTATTTACTCGGCATACCATCATATTTTATATTTTACCAAATAATTGGCCAATATATTGTGTTTTTGTGCATTAAAAGTTAAAAAAGGTTTTTTTTTTTAAATTTACGTTTGAAAAATCTCTGCGCGAGTACTATGTGACATAAAAAATTGCAGAACCCACCATTTTATTCACTAGGGTGTTCGCTTTAAAAAAAAATATAATATTTGGGGGTTTAAATTAATTTCCAAGCAAAAAATACTGATATTTTTTCATGTGAACAAAAAGTGTCAGAAAAGGCTTGATCTTCAGGTGGTTAGAAGAGTGAGTGATGTGTGGCATAAACTTCTAATGCTGGGCATAAAATGCCCCCACTCCCCAAAACGACCCTTTTTTGGAAAGTAGACACCCCAAACTATTTGCCGAGAGGCATGTTGAATCAATAGAAGATTTAATTTTTTTACCACACGTTTTTGGAAAATGACCAAAAATTTTTATTTATTTTTTTTTTTAACACACAAAATTGTCACTTAAATGATTTAATGCTCACACATGCCATGGGTATATGTGGAATTACTCCCCAGAATACATTCTGCTACTTCTCCCGAGTATGGGGCTACCATATGTGAGAGATGTTTTGGCAGTCTAGCCAAGTACAGGACCCCAAACTCCAATAAGCACCTTCAGGCTTTTAAAGGACTTTATTTCCTCATTACAGTTCCTGACTACCTATCACAGTTTCGGAGGCCCTGAAATGTCAGGATAGCACCAAACCCCCCCCCCCCCCCCCATCCCAATGACCCATTTTTGGAAAGCAGACACCCCCAAGGAATTTGATAAGAAGCATGGTGAGTATTTTGAAGATCTCATTTGTTCCCATAAGTTTTTGGAAAATGAAGAAAGAAAACAAAAACATATTTATTTTCTCTTTTTATATTTCAAAACCTTGTGAGAAAAAATGAGATCTGCAAAATACTCACCATGCCTCTTTTCACATTTCTTGAGGTGTCTACTTTCCAAAAAGGGCTCATTTGGGAAGGGGGGGTTGGTGCTATCCTGGCATTTCAGGGCCTCCAAAACTGTGATAGGTAGTGAGGAAGTGAAATGAGGAAGTTACACACCTTCAGGCTTTCAACATGGTCATTGGATTTCAGGCTCCTGTATGTGGCTAGGCTCCCAAAAAGTCTCACACGTGTGGCACCCCTTTAATCAGTAGAAGTAGCAGAATGTATTTTGGGATTTAATTCCACATATACCCATGGCTTATGTGAGAAATACATTTTGGCCTAAATTTATAACTAACTTTGAGTTTACTATATATTTTTTATAGCCGAAAGTAAAAAATATCATTTTTCTTCAAAATTTTTGGGGTTTTTCTGTTTATAGCACAAAAAATAAAAAGCAACACAGGTGATCAAATACCACCAAAAGAAAGCTCTATTTGTGTGAAAAAATGGACCTACATTTCGTTCGGGTACAACATTGCATGGCCGTGCAATCAGTTGAATTAGTGCAGTGCCTAGCAGCAATAAGAGGTCTGGTCATTAAGGGGGGTAAATCCTCTGGAGGGGAAGTGGTTAATGGCCTTACAGGTCATGTGGGACAGGGTTGACTGAGTTTTTATGGTTTCACGACAGGGCAGAGCAAAGACTTTTTCATGGTTCATTGAAACAGACATCCTGTAAAGACTAATTAGCCATTCACAGCTGGCATCCAGGCCTGGACTCTGGAGTGTGTTTTAGTGGAGATAAGAAGCTCTTTTGAAGTGTGTTACAAGTTACAGCTACAAATGCCATAGCCTGCAGGAGGAGGGAGGGAGATCACTGTTCATGAAAACAAAATGGCTGAGACCTTAACAAGATGGCTGTCGTGTACAGCTTCCATGTCCCTATTGCGCACAATCATTACAGAAATAACCTCCTTGCTGACTGAATTTTACCAGCATCTGTATTCTGAGGACCCTGTAAACTTCTTTCATCCCTCAACATGCCCACTGTATCAGATTCTCAGTTGGACATGTTAAACACCCCTATATCATTGGATGAAATCCTATCCACTGTTAAAACTTGCTCAAACAATAAAGCCCCAGGACCCGATGGATACTCATCTGCGTTCTATAAATTGACCCAAGACTATATATCCTGCACATTTCAACATGTCTTCAATGGCAGCTGGGATGGAGGGCCTTACCTTCCTACGGGATCAATGGTGTTTATAAAACTCCTGGTCCAAAAAATGCAAGGATCCTACCCTTTCTGGTCCCTAACGCTCTCTATCCCTTACAAATGTTGATGCCAAAATCTTGTCCAAATTGTTGCCACCCATTTGACCAGCATTCTCCCCACACTTCTAGACCCAGCACAGGTGGGATTTGTTGTAGGCCGCTCTGCAGTACCTCATATTCGTCAGGTCCTCCTTGCCCCGGAACACGCTAAGCTCCATCCTGAAAATAACAGCCATTCTCTCCCTCGAAGCAGAGAAAACATTCTATAATAATAATTTTCAATAGTTATCTCTGGTATTGAGGAAAGTTGGATTACATGGTCCGGTAACAAAATTCATACAGTCTATGCACTCCTCCCCCACTGCTTGTTTAGTCACTCCGGGAACTATTTCAGATCCAATTCAGCTAAAATAAAAAAAAGGGATGTCCTGTCACATTTACCCTTTAATTTGGCTATAGAACACCTTTCCCGAATGCTTAATTTGGCTATAGAACTCCTTTCCCAAATGCTCAATAATTGACCCTCCTGTCAACCATTCGAATTGGTGACGCTAGAATGCATGCAGCCTTCTTCGCAGATGGCATTCTAATATTCTCTTCGCCAGTGACTACTGATTTTCCCATCATTCAAAATCTTTTCTCCAGCTTTAGGCAGTGCTCAGGCTTAAACATTAATTTCACTAACAGGAAGACACTCTCACTAAATACCGTATTTTTCGCTCCATAAGACGCTCCTGACCATAAGACACGCCTAGGTTTTAGAGGAGAAAAACAAGAAAAAAAAATTCTGAACCAATGGACTGCATAGTACAGGAAATGACCAGAGACTACGGGGCACAGTACAGGGGATGACCAGAGACTGCGGACGTAGTACAGGGGATGACCAGAGACTGCGGACATAGTACAGGGGATGACCAGAGACTGCGGACGTAGTACAGGGGATGACCAGAGACTGCGGACGTAGTACAGGGGATGACCAGAGACTGCGGACGTAGTACAGGGGATGACCAGAGACTGCGGACGTAGTACAGGGGATGACCAGAGACTGCGGACGTAGTACAGGGGATGACCAGAGACTGCAGACGTAGTACAGGGGATGACCAGAGACTGCGGACGTAGTACAGGAGATGACCAGAGACTGCGGACGTAGTACAGGAGATGACCAGAGACTGCGGACGTAGTACAGGAGATGACCAGAGACTGCGGACGTAGTACAGGAGATGACCAGAGACTGCGAACGTAGTACAGGAGATGACCAGAGACTGCGGACGTAGTACAGGGGATGACCAGAGACTGCGGACGTAGTACAGGGGATGACCAGAGACTGCGGACGTAGTACAGGGGATGACCAGAGACTGCGGACGTAGTACAGGGGATGACCAGAGACTGCGGACGTAGTACAGGGGATGACCAGAGACTGCGGACGTAGTATAGGGGATGACCAGAGACTGCGGACACAGTACAGGGGATATATAAATATATACTCCTGCGCCACAGAACAATCCCCACCCCTAAAATCTGAAATGCTGCTGTGCACTAGTATAAACACCAAATCCTAAAAATTATATAATAAACAGCACAAAACAATACCCAACAAATTTCACATAATAAAGGAATAAAGTGAAAAACTCATATTTTGATTTAAAGTGTCCAAAAAAAAAAAATATATATATATATATATATATATATATATATATAAAAAGCTTTTCTCCAACTTCAGATTGCTTCACCAAACACGAATAAATATGTATTGTGGTTATCCTTCTGTTTGTTCGCTGGTGAATGGTGGAAGCACTTATCACAGAAGGATAACCACAATACATATTTATTCGTGTTTGGTGAAGCACTCTGAAGTTGGAGAAAAGCTTATATATATATATATATATATATATATATATATATATATATATATATATATATATATATATATATATATATATATATATATTATATTTTTTATATATATTTTTTTTGGACACATTCATTTTGGACACTTTAAATCAAAATATGAGTTTTTCACTTTATTCCTTTATTATGTGAAATTTGTTGGGTATTGTTTTGCGCTGTTTATTATATAATTTTTAAAGTACAGGGGATGACCAGAGACTGCGGACACAGTACAGGGGATGACCAGAGACTGCGGACACAGTACAGGGGATGACCAGAGACTGCGGACACAGTACAGGGGATGACCAGAGACTGCGGACACAGTACAGGGGATGACCAGAGACTGCGGACACAGTACAGGGGATGACCAGAGACTGCGGACACAGTACAGGGGATGACCAGAGACTGCGGACACAGTACAGGGGATGACCAGAGACTGCGGACACAGTACAGGGGATGACCAGAGACTGCGGACACAGTACAGGGGATGACCAGAGACTGCGGACACAGTACAGGGGATGACCAGAGACTGCGGACACAGTACAGGGGATGACCAGAGACTGCGGACACAGTACAGGGGATGACCAGAGACTGCGGACGCAGTACAGGGGATGACCAGAGACTGCGGACGCAGTACAGGGGATGACCAGAGACTGCGGACACAGTACAGGGGGTGACCAGAGACTGCGGACACAGTACAGGGGATGACCAGAGACTGCGGACACAGTACAGGGGATGACCAGAGATTGCAGACACAGTACAGGGGATGACCAGAGACTGCGGACACAGTACAGGAGATGACCAGAGACTGCGGACGCAGTACAGGAGATGACCAGAGACTGCGGACGCAGTACAGGGGATGACCAGAGACTGCAGACAGTACAGGAGATGACCAGAGACTGCAGACAGTACAGGAGATGACCAGAGACTGCAGACAGTACAGGAGATGACCAGAGACTGCAGACAGTACAAGAGATGACCAGAGACTGCAGACAGTACAGGAGATGACCAGAGACTGCAGACAGTACAGGAGATGACCAGAGACTGCAGACAGTACAGGAGATGACCAGAGACTGCAGACAGTACAGGAGATGACCAGAGACTGCAGACAGTACAGGAGATGACCAGAGACTGCAGACAGTACAGGAGATGACCAGAGACTGCAGACAGTACAGGAGATGACCAGAGACTGCAGACAGTACAGGAGATGACCAGAGACTGCAGACAGTACAGGGGATGACCAGAGACTGCGGACACAGTACAGGGGATGACCAGAGACTGCGGACACAGTACAGGAGATGACCAGAGACTGCGGACACAGTACAGGAGATGACCAGAGACTGCGGACACAGTACAGGAGATGACCAGAGACTGCGGACACAGTACAGGAGATGACCAGAGACTGCGGACACAGTACAGGGGATGACCAGAGACTGCGGACACAGTACAGGGGATGACCAGAGACTGCGGACACAGTACAGGGGATGACCAGAGACTGCGGACACAGTACAGGAGATGACCAGAGACTGCGGACACAGTACAGGGGATGACCAGAGACTGCGGACTCAGTACAGGGGATGACCAGAGACTGTGGATGTAGTACAGGAGATGACCAGAGACTGCAGACAGTACAGGGGATGACCAGAGACTGCAGACACAGTACAGGGGATGACCAGAGACTGCAGACACAGTACAGGGGATGACCAGAGACTGCAGACAGTACAGGGGATGACCAGAGACTGCAGACAGTACAGGGGCTGACCAGAGACTGCGGACACAGTACAGGGGATGACCAGAGACTGCGGACACAGTACAGGGGATGACCAGAGACTGCGGACACAGTACAGGGGATGACCAGAGACTGCGGACACAGTACAGGGGATGACCAGAGACTGCGGACACAGTACAGGGGATGACCAGAGACTGCGGACACAGTACAGGGGATGACCAGAGACTGCGGACACAGTACAGGGGATGACCAGAGACTGCGGACTCAGTACAGGGGATGACCAGAGACTGTGGATGTAGTACAGGAGATGACCAGAGACTGCAGACAGTACAGGGGATGACCAGAGACTGCAGACAGTACAGGGGATGACCAGAGACTGCAGACACAGTACAGGGGATGACCAGAGACTGCAGACACAGTACAGGGGATGACCAGAGACTGCAGACAGTACAGGGGATGACCAGAGACTGCAGACAGTACAGGGGATGACCAGAGACTGCAGACAGTACAGGGGATGACCAGAGACTGCAGACAGTACAGGGGATGACCAGAGACTGCAGACAGTACAGGAGATGACCAGAGGCTGCAGACAGTACAGGAGATGACCAGAGACTGCAGACAGTACAGGAGATGACCAGAGACTGCAGAAAGTACAGGGGATGACCAGAGACTGCAGACAGTACAGGGGATGACCAGAGACTGCAGACAGTACAGGGGATGACCAGAGATTGCGGACACAGTACAGGAGATGACCAGAGACTGCGGACACAGTACAGGAGATGACCAGAGACTGCGGACACAGTACAGGAGATGACCAGAGACTGCGGACACAGTACAGGAGATGACCAGAGACTGCGGACACAGTACAGGAGATGACCAGAGACTGCAGACAGTACAGGGGATGACCAGAGACTGTAGACAGTACAGGGGATGACCAGAGACTGCAGACAGTACAGGAGATGACCAGAGGCTGCAGACAGTACAGGAGATGACCAGAGACTGCAGACAGTACAGGAGATGACCAGAGACTGCAGAAAGTACAGGGGATGACCGGAGAGTGCAGACAGTACAGGGGATGACCAGAGACTGCAGACAGTACAGGGGATGACCAGAGATTGCGGACACAGTACAGGAGATGACCAGAGACTGCAGACACAGTACAGGGGATGACCAGAGACTGCGGACACAGTACAGGAGATGACCAGAGACTGCGGACACAGTACAGGAGATGACCAGAGACTGCGGACACAGTACAGGAGATGACCAGAGACTGCGGACTCAGTACAGGGGATGACCAGAAACTGTGGATGTAGTACAGGAGATGACCAGAGACTGCAGACAGTACAGGGGATGACTAGAGACTGCAGACAGTACAGGGGATGACCAGAGACTGCGGACAGTACAGGGAATGACCAGAGACTGCGGACAGTACAGGGGATGACCAGAGACTGCAGACACAGTACAGGGGATGACCAGAGACTGCAGACAGTACAGGGGATGACCAGAGACTGCAGACAGTACAGGGGATGACCAGAGACTGCAGACAGTACAGGAGATGACCAGAGACAGCAGACAGTACAAGGGATGACCAGAGACTGCGGACCTTTAGGGAGGGAGGGGGAGCGGGTACGTGAATTTGACAGGTACCCGCTCCCACTTCCACGGAGTTGTCCTCCCTTTACTGTGGGCACAGTCGGGTGACCACTGCGCATGCGCACTTTGTGAATGGCCCGGCATCTTCTGGGACCTGTCATGTGTCCCACAAGACGTCGGACCATTCACAAAGCGCAGCGCTTCTCGCGCATGCGCAGTGGGCACCCGGCTGCCACAGATACCGGCGCGGGAAGATACCGGCGCGGGAAGAAGCCGGCGCGGGAAGACTGCACAGCGCTGGACCAAGGAACAGGTAAGGTCCTGCAGGAGAGAACAGCTGAGCGGCCGGCCCGGTATTCTGACATGGTGGCGGCGGAAATACCGGACCAGCCACTTTATATTCGCTCCATAAGACGCACTGACATTTTCCCCCCTTTTTTTTGGGGGGGGGGGGTGGGAGATGGGGGAGTGTGTCTTACGGAGCAAAAAATACGGTACATCACACTCACAATTCTTGACAATCTTCCCCAGTTCAGGTAACCACCAATATATATTATACTTGGGCATTAGAATAGGACGTGAACCATCATCTCTATATCATCTCTACATCATCCAATATTTGAAAAGATAACAAGGGGAAATAGAAGTGTGGACTTCAGTTTCTATGTTGTTTTTTCAGATGTCATCTTTATAAGTTGATCTCATTTGCTACGCAGATTACTATATTCTTTGCAAATACTAACTTTACTGCTTAAGCAAAGATATACAAAAACTCAACAGAACTTTGACAGCTTTTCTCTGGCGCGCCAAACGGTCTCAAATTGCAAATCACAAATTGCATCTTCCGAAAAACGAAGGGGGGTGGGGTTACATAATCTCCGCCTATACAATTTAGCCTGCCTTCCTAGGCAGAGCCTAGATTGGCTTATGCATCAGTCAACATATTCTAATCACGCTCTAGAGGCGGGCTTTGTACCCCCCTTTAATCTATCTGCAGTGCTATGTGCTTTGCCCATTAATTTGAGGCATAATTCTCTGACACAAGACACTGTTATAGCTTGGCGGGAGATTTGTAAACTTATAGGAGACCCTTCCACCATCTCTAACCATTTGTCTATACAGGGTAACCCTATGTTCCACCCCAGGAATGGCACATTAAACCTTCATCTGCTGGACATCCCAGGGCCTACCCCATGCTTATCTCTTTACTTCACCCAGGCTCCTGCAATATTCAATCTTTTCAGGAGATGTGTCAAAAATTCTGCCTACTCCCTCACAATTTTTTCCACTATAACCAACTGCTGGATTTCATCAAACCACAGTTAGGACGGGGACGAACAATACTGGAACATCCGGTGGCGGTTAGGATAATAAAACAAAAATATTACTCTATTTCCACTGTATACTCAAAGCTATTACACCAGACCACCACCTCGGTGACACCGTCCCTACTAAAAGGCTGGTCCAAAGACATCCCAGAGATGGATGACACCACAAAACTCTTAGAAAGATATAAGACTATCCGCAAATTTACTATCAATGAGCAATGGAGGGAGACACAATTCCAAATTGTTCACAGAGCATTCATACCCACTCTGATGGACGCCTCTCATCCTATGCTGGCCCTGGTGTAGTGATTCCAGGCCGACGCTTTTTCACCGCTTTTGGACATGTGCCCCTAAGCAGGACATCTGGAACCAAATTATTCAATACATATAGGGAATTACAAAGACGAGACTGCCCAAAGATCCTTTACCCTTCCCTATTTAGCTGTGCACCATCTACAGACACCACACTTATGCCCACCAGGAAAACATTGTCATTATCCTCTTGGATACACCTCTGTATTTTAACAGCTAGGACAGTTCTACTCTGTGCCTGGACTTCTCCTCATAGCCCTAAACTCTCTTCAGTTAAGAAGGACCCGAGATCACTCCTGTACTTGGAAATGTCCATGAACCTCCATTGGCTAACTCTGGACCTCCCACATGCTAAGGGAATCTCCGCCACAAAGCAATAGCTGTTCTCCAACCCGCTTATGCCTAGAGAGCAAGCGGCCTTCCTCCTAGAAGCCATCAACTTCATTCTTACCAATAATTACTTTACCTACTTAGACAATTTCTATTTACAAATTAAAGGAACAGCTATGAGGACCAAATTTGCCTCAAGTTACGCAAATCTGTATGAACAAGAACACATCCTCTCCAATACTCTATACCAGCAACAACTTTTACAAAATATATATTGATGACCTGATCCTAATCTGGAATGGTGACCCTGAGCAGATCTCAGGATTCATTAACCACTTTAACCAAAATGACTGGGGACTCACTTTCACACATCACACACACCCCACCACCATAGATTATTTGGACATCACTATTACCGGGAACACCGATGGCTCAATCACCACTACTAAATTCTTCAAAAAAGTAGACAGCAATAGTTACCTAGAATTCAATAGCTGCCACCATAAACCCTAGCTGACGAACTTACCTTTTGAACAGATATACAAATGACTGAAGTAAAAAAAACAGTATGGGATGCAAATTAGCGATAGAGCAATGTTAAGTCTATTTTCTCCATATCATAAAAAATCTATACAAAATAATAAAGTCCATAAAAAGCACCTATGGGCAGCTCCGCCAGGAGACTGGAATATATCGGCATAAACAAAAAGGAACACAAGAGGGCGCCTCTAAGTACAGTATTAAAAATAGTTTAACCATAAACATAGTACTCACATATATGAAGAAGTAAGAAAACATTGTAAAGTGTGGGGACCACAGCCACTCGTCAGATGGTATGTCTATAGTGGCATCCAGGACCAGATGAAGCCGAGAGACAAGCCGGACATCGGCGCTCCACGGAAAGCACCGGCTCCTATGCTTGTGACGGAGCGCGTTACATATACCATTGTATACCATTATCACGGAGTTCCATTATAACAGAACAATGCAGTATAATAAAAACTATATGGTGTGTATGTACATATGTATACACACACATGCACATAGGCAAAGTACATGAGAATTAAAAAATATATATATAAAAAAAGAAATTACATGGCTGTATAAAAATAATATAGAATAAAAGGATATAAAACAATAAAAGAGGGGCATTTTCCTGCATAAATACTGCTCCGTTCTGTGATCTCCACCTTAAAAACTGTCTCCCTGCAAAGCACTGACTTTCTGCAAAACTCAGCATAATTAGTCCTATATCTTTTTGTCTGTTTGCGGTGATTGATTCTCACCTCCTTTGCCTTTCTGTGATCAGAGAATCAATCATCTTTTATGACCCTGGCCTGTGTGTGCTAAAGATATGGTTTTTGACTAACCTCCCCCCAAATTCATATGATCCTTATCAGTTTCTAATTGTGGCAGAGAAGAGTTGCTCATTTGATCATCTCCCTATAAAGTTAGACCCGTTTATGGGGGAGGTCACAGGGGGGAGGGGGGGGCATTTTAACTGCGTGAGTGCATTTTCTGCTGGAGTGTGAAGACGCAGTTGAACACAGAAGTTTAACTAAAGCAGGATAACTCAAGCAGCATGAAGATACAAAAAAGAACTCTACTGCATGCAGAATGGACTGCAAGCAAAAACCCTGGGAAACATTTCCTAAATATTTGATTTCGACTCCATCTACCTTTTAATATGCCCCCTCTACTCCTCCTTTTAATATTACTATCCTCTGTTCTCAAAATCTAATTTATTTACCCCTCTACTCCACCCCAAAGCTTATACATAATCACCCTCACTTCTACCATCTCCCTACTACTGCTCTCATCACCTCCTGCTGATACCTGACTCACCTGCTGACCCAATCACCAGGACAGGAAGGCTTGTGCACTCATATACATCCCGCTCCAACCTTACTTTCCTCACCCCTCCTTCTCCTAACCTCTGGGGATATCTCCCAAAACCCTGGTCCTCCAGTATCTCACCCCCACACCAGGCACCCTCCTTCCTCCAGGAATAGCCACAATCCACTCAATTTAATCTCTATCCCCGTGCTCCTAATATCCACCCTCCCTTTTTCATGTGCACTCAGGAATGTCCGCTGTCTGTAATAAGCTCACTTCTGTCCATGACCTTTTTGTCTCCCACTCCCTTAACCTACTGGCAATTACAGAAACCTGGCTTCAAGCAGCAGATTCTGTTTCTCCCACAGCACTTTCCTATGGAGGCCTTCTCTGGACTCACCCAGACCCAGTGGTCGGAAAGGATGTGGAGTTGGTTTTCTTCTATCCCCACTGAGCACCTTTCAAATCCTCCATAACCCTCCCTCTCTATCCTTCTCGTCTTTCAAGACTCACTGCATTCAGTTGTTTTCCCCATTTCTCTAAGGACTGCAGTGATCTACGGGCCTCGTGGACCGGTGTCCCACTTCAATCCAGCTATATCCCAACTCTTCAACCTAACCTCATCTTTTGCCTTAAACACAATGGACACAGTCCTCCACTCACTCTAATTTGAATACATTTAATGGTCAGGCCCTGACCATTAAAACCGTGGCAGACTGACGACACCTAGTCGTGCACTGGAGCAATTGTGGCATAGAACCAAATCTCAGCAAGCATTCACCCTATATAAGTCTGCTTTCTTAACATACAATTACTCCCTCCATGCTGCCAAACAAGCCTACTTTATCACTTTTATTAAGTCCTTGTCGTCTCTTCTCTACTTTTAACTCTCTACTTTCTCCACCTCCACCCAGTACCTCACTCACTGCTTACGAGATTGCAAATCATTTCAAAAACAAGGATTGATGCAATTCATAGGGGCATTTCCACTACACAGACTTCTATCCCGCTTAGCATACCTTATATTGCACAACGAATAAAATTCAAAACATTAGCAATTACATTTAAAACAATTTATAACTCTGCCCCAAATTACATCACCAATCTTGTCTCCACATATCACCCAAACCATCCTCTCCACTCCTCCCACAACCTCCTGCTCTCTCAGTTGTCTCCTCCTCCGATGCTAGTCTCCAGGACTTCTCCAGAGCCTCCCCCATCCTCTGGAACTCTCTACTCCAATCTATCAGACTATTGCCTACTCTGCCCACTTTTAAGCGATCTCTGAAAACCTCTCTCTTCAGGGAAGCCTATCCTACCTTCAGCTAATAATGTTATCTTCTATTCCTTCAACCAGTCTATTCCCCACAGTTATTACCTTTTGTACCACTAGCCCCTTCCTCTTAGATTGTAAGCTCCAAGGAGCAGAGCCCTCCTAACGCTCCTGTATTGAACTATATTGTTGCTGTGTTGTCTCCCTTTATTTTGTAAAACGATGAGCAAACTGTTGGCGCTATATAAATCCTGTATAATAATAAAAAAAGGATATATTGCAGTTATGGAATCCAGCACTATTTACCACTATGTCTCTGAAGGGAGGGGATCATGCTCTACTTCAGTATGTCACAGTACATGTTGGCATTCATGGTTCTCTCAATGAACTGTAGCTCCCCAGTGCTGGCAGCATTCATGCAGCCCCAGACCATGACACTCCAATCGCCATGCTTGACTGCAAGCAAGACACACTTGTCTTTGTACTCCCCATCTGGTTGTCGCCACACACGCTTGACACCATCTGAACCAAATAAGTTTATCTTGGTCTCATCAGACCACAGGACATGGTTCCAGTAATTCATGTCCTTAGTCTGCTTGTCTTCAGAAAACTGTTTGCGGGCTTTCTTGTGCACCATCTTTAGAAGAGGCTTCCTTTTGGGATGACAGCCATGCAGACCAATTTGATGCAGTATGTGGCGTACGGTCTGAGCACGGACTGGCTGACTCCCCACCCCTTCAACCTCTGCAGTAATGCTGGCAGCACTCATACTCCTATTTCCCAAAGACAACCTCTGAGCACGTGCACTCAACTTCTTTGGTTGACAATGGCGAGGCCTGTTCTGAGTGGAACCTGTCCTGTTAAACCGCTGTATGGTTTTGGCCACCGTGCTGCAGTTCAGTTTCAGGGTCTTGGCAATCTTCTTAGAGCCTAGGCCATCTTTATGTAGAGCAACAAATCTTTTTTTCAGATCCTCAGAGTTCTTTGCCATGAGGTGCCATGTTGAACCTTCAGTGACCAGTATGAGAGAGTAAGAGCGATAACACCAAATTTAACACACCTGCTCCCCGTTCACACCTGAGACCTTGTAACACCAACGAATCAGATGACACCAGGGAGGGAAAATGGCTAAGTGGGCCCAATTTGGACATTTTCACTTAGGGATGTACTCACTTTTGTTGCCAGCGGCTTAGACATTAATGGCTGTGTGTTGAGTTATTTTGAGGGGACAGAAAATTTACACTGTTATACCAGCTGTACTCTCACTACTTTACATTGTAGCAAAGTGTCATTTCTTCAGTGTTGTCACATGAATAGATATAATAAAATATTTACAAAAATGTGAGGGGTGTACTCACTTCTGTGAGATACTGTATATCCAATAGGTTGCTTGTTCACATTGTCTTTTGAAACGTTGGGAGGGGGGCATGTGTTGGGAAACTTTTTGTTGGTAATTCTTGCAGATGGCTGGTAAATCTCTCCTACATTTCTCCAGCTGTCACCACCCCCGTTGGGTCAACAACATTCTTAAAAGCCAGTTTTGTCGTTTGCTGTCACAACTGCAATAGGACACAGGACTATATACAACATAGCCAGCACATGAAACAAAAGTGTCTTGACAAGGGTTATTCACTAGACAGGGTAGAATAGACTTATCAACTCTACCTTGAAGAGAACTCTGTTGCCAAACATCAATCTGACACTATTAACCCTGTCCGTTTTATCACTAAATTTCATTGCCAACATAGGAAGATGGAAAAAATCTTTAAGAGACATTGGTCCATCTTGTTAGAGGACCCACACCTAACCTGTGCCATCACCCAAGCACCCAAAATAGCATATAGGAAAGCCCCTAGTGTAAAAAATAAAATTGCACCTAGTAAATTGAAACAGACTGCACCACTGTCCAAATCCTTTTCCATATTCCTTTCTCTGAAGGGGATGTACCAGTGTAAAAAATCCCTATGTTTAATGTGTAAACACGTTACACATGCTCAAAAGCAGTTTCAGGTTAAAAAGAAAACATATTAATTCTAGATATTAAAGCATTTTATAAATTGTTCATCTCAATTCATCATTTATTGCCTCACGTGCTCATGTAGTCTATTCTACATTCGTAGAACCACACTGACACTGAGGAAACGTTTCGATGAACACTGCCGATTCCTGGAGAAAGGGGTAGAAAAGCACAGTGTTCCTAGGCACTTCAAAAGAGCACCATGACAAATGCTCTGAAGGCCTAAGGGTTTGGGTTAATAAGGAGATTCCCAACACATACCCCCCTGCTGAACATTTCAAAAGAGTACGTGAAGAAGAGACCTATTGAATATACATTTTGGACACGCTGGCTCCTATGGGTCTCAATGAAGAGATAGAAATTAGCACCATCATGTGATTTTTATGTATTACAGCCCTGTTTTCCACCTTGTGGACCAATTAAGATGGTCTAACATATAATTGTACTGAATAATGGTCTGAAGTCCCTTCTTCCCCCTTTTTTGATGGATAGAATTTCCTAATACATTGGGTTTATTATAGTATTTATGTATTCTTTTATAAACAAACACCATATTACCTTCTATAACTAAAATACTTATGTATTATTATCAGTATATTTTTAGTTACCCTTCATAGTGGTAAAATAGTGCTGGATTCCATTACTGCAATATATCCTTTTTTATGGTTTTCTATTCTTTTATTCTATATTCTTTTTATACAGCCATGTAATTAGTTTTTTTATAAATATTTTTTAATTCTCATGTACTTTGTCTATGTGCATGTGTGTGCATACATACAGTTGTGTTCAAAATAATAGCAGTCAGACATCACTAACCTGATCAATCACTGTTTTTGGTAGAAATGATATTTCTACATGGCAAATAATTTACTAGCAGGTGTAATAGAGTAATAGAAATCCAACAGACCAAACAGTCATGACATGCATGCTGCTGATTCTGTGTAATTGAATCACTAATTGAAAGGGGCATGTTCAAAATAATAGCAGTGTGGAGTTCTATTAGTGAGGTCATTCATTCTTTGAAAAACAGGTGGCAATTATTGCCCTTATTTAAGGAAGGAAGGCATCAAATGTTGTACATGCTGGTTACAGTGCATTTCTCTCTAAAATTCTGAGGAAAATGGGTTGTTCCAGACATTGTTCAGAAGAACAGCGTACCTTGATTAAAAAGTTGATTGGAGAGGGGAAAACATTAAAATCAGTGCAGAAAATGATAGGCTGCTCAGCTAAAATGATCGCAAATGCTTTAAAATGGCAACCAAAACCTGAAAGACGTGGAAGAAAGTGAAAAACTACTATTCGAATGGATAGAAGAATAGCCAAAATGGCAAGGACTCAGCCAACAATCAGCTCCAGGAAGATCAAAGAAGGGCTAAAGTTACCTGTGAGTACTGTTACAATTAGAAGACACCTATGTGAAGCCAAGCTATCTGCAAGAAGCCCCGCAAAGTCCAACTGTTGAAAAAAAGACATGCTGAAGAGGTTACAATTTGCCAAAGAGCACATTGACTGGCCTAAAGAGAAATGGGGCAACATGTTGTGGACTGATGAAAGTAAGATTGTTCTTTTTGGGTCCAGTGGCCGGAGACAGTTTGTCAGACGACCCCCAAACACTAAATTCAAGCCACAGTACACTGTGAAGAAAGTGAAGCATGGTGGCGCAAGCATCATGATATGGGGATGTTTCTCATACTACGGTGTTGGGCCTATTTATCGCATACCAGGGCTCATGGATCAGTTTGAATACATCAGAATACTTGAAGAGGTCATGCTGCCTTATGCTGAAGAGGAAATACCCTTGAAATGCGTGTTCCAACAAGACAACGACCCCAAACACACCAGTAAATGTGCAACATCTTGGTTCCAGACCAAGCCCAATCCCCGGATCTTAATCCAATAGAAAACTTGTGGGGTGACATCAAAAATGCAGTTTCTGAGGCAAAACCAAGAAATAGAGAAGAACTGTGGAATGTAGTCCAATCATCCTGGGCTGGAATACCTGTTCACAGGTGCCAGAAGTTGGTTGACTCCATGCAACACAGATGCACAGCAGTTCTCAGAAACAGTGGTTATACAACTAAATATTAATTAAGTGATTCAAAGGAAAGCAAAATCTTCAAACTTTTTTCACTTTATATAGTGAATGTTTGAGTTTGTAAAGAAGAAGAATACAAACACTGCTATTTTTTTGAACAGTCTAATATTCACTTTTCTTCAATTTTTTTTTAGAGGAACAACACAAATTTGATCTATTTTTCTTCATGTTTTGATTTGGAATAGAATGTGTAGTGTTCCCAATGCATTTGTGTGTATGGAAATAAAAACTATTAGAAGGATTTTGAGCTTTATTCACTTTTTCAACACACTGCTATTATTTTGAACACAACTGTACATACAAACCATATAGTTTTTATTATACTGCATTGTTGTTATGTTATAAAATGGAACTCCGTGATAATGGTATATAAATTGACTCTGTTCGTCTCTGACGATCCTCCTTAGTTGTGTACTAAGACTGTCCTTACCCTGCCCACATAGGCTTATGCACCAATATAAATGGGAATTCTCATCTTAGCCAATCAGGTTTGACAAAAGGAGCTGGCTGGTGGTCCGAAACACGATGCCTAGGCTACGTACCCACTTTCCTTGACGCCACTTCCGGTAGTGTGGTCCAGGGTGTTTTTTGATGTCACTTTCGTGTTCTGTCACAACCATAGGAGCCAGTGCTTTACGTGGAGCGCAGATGTCCGGCTTGTCTCTCGGCTCCATCTAGTCCTGGATGCCGCTATAGACATACTATCTGACGAGTGGCTGTGGTCCCCACACTTTACAATATTTTCTTACTTCTTCATACACGTGAGTGCTATATTTATGGTTCATTAAATAACTTTTAATACTGCACTTAGAGGTGCCCTCTTGTGTTCTTTTTCGAACATACCTTTTGGCCAATTCAAAAGAATAAGAAGAAATTGCACTCGACAAGGACTTCCTGGTCCAGTTACAGAATTTCAAATCGAGATTCAGAGCAAAGGATACCCAGACCAACTAATTGAAGAAGCATTTAGGAGAGCTAAAAAAAAACATGAAGATTGCCTTTAAACATCCACAACTAGATTGGCAGATCATCCCACACAGTGCAACTTCATCACCAGGTATAACACAGACCACACCCTCATCAAGGGAATCCTCTCTAAACAATGGCACATCCTGCAATTGGACCCTCTTCTCCAACCCATCCTACCCCCAACCATTTAGCACCCTACAAATTAACAGATTACCCCCAATTCTACAACACCCCAAGCCAGCAGGCGATGCAGGATGTTTTAGATGCAATAACCCTAGATGTCTCTCATGCATTGGGAATAAAATCTTTCCTTCAGCCAGCAATTCCAAAACCTAGCGCATCACTTCCCACCTCAATTGCTCGTCTCAGTATATAATTTACTTAGCAACCTGTCCCTGCAACATGCAGTACATTGGAAGGACCATACAAACATTCCGGCAAAGATTCAACAAACATATATTTAACATCAAGAACACAATTCTGGAACACCATGTTTCCCATCATTTCTCCAAGCACTACAATAGAAATCCAGATCTGATGACAGCTGTAATTCTAGAACAGATTCCAAAATACACCAGACTATGTCAAAGTGAACCCTACTAGATACACCAGCTGAACACCTTCACCCCATATGGGCCCAAAAAAGTTATAGAATCCTGCAAATAGCCACCTTTCAGCTTATTTCCTGTGCTCACTTTCATAATTTTGTATCATCTTATATTTTTACATTGCCTTTTTTTCTTGGACAATCTTTTGACAGCAACTATTTTTATTTTATTATTTATTACTTTTTGCAGAAACCATTTACATATTTACTATGTTATTTGTTTTTTTATTTCGTATGATCCATTTCTATCCTTATTTCTGTATGATCTATTTCCATCTTCTAGACACCACCCTTGAATATCATAATTTATCTTTAACAAAATTTTGCATCCGTTATTACAACATACAAGCAGTTTACATCACTCCATCTTGGAGTTAAGCCCACCCCCACATCTGCCAATTCCATATCCACGCCCCATGTCATTTTTACATTCCCCCCTCAACAATCACAACCAACACATCCATCCCACCCCCTACTGTCACCAAACTAGCCTATCCATAAAACTGCTTCCTTCCTCCCTTCTCGCCTACACCAGCCAATAGCTGGCTCTCACTCAGTACAGAACAATCACTCATGCACATCTCAAACTGCCAGCAATTTATGTTCATCTAACCAGTACAAATAAAGTGAAAACATGAAAACAGTACATAAAAATAAAACCCTTTTATTAGGTTAAAAAACCACCCATATGTGGAAAAAGTTTAGTTAGACATAGATACAAAAGGCATATAAGTCAGACAGACACAAAAGGCATATGATTAAAATCAGCAAGCGGTGGCTATAGTAGGTGAAGGTCGCTGCCAAAGTCATATAGAACGTCACAGGCATCGGCAATGGTTAACTAAAGCCACTAACTTACAGCAAGGTAGACTCAACTGTATAGATAGTATATGAAATGGTAAATGGTTATCAGTAGAAACATATACATATACAAACAGAAAACAGCCAACCATAGAACATGACAAGTGTTGATAAAACTGGTAATACAGTATCCACTTGAAACCATGAGAAATGCTGTGCGTTATAGATTCCAACGCGTTTCGTGGGATGAAACCCACTTCTTCAGGGAAAGAGAACAAAACATGAATATCAATCGATGATAACACACTCTGAGATAGTTCCTGCTAGGTATAGATCAATAGTATCTGGGTGAACAGGAAGAAGCCTCCAATACCCACAAGGAAGGGTCATCAATCAAAACCAGGTTCAAATGTATCTGAAGACTTGTGTGAACCAAGTCAACATTCATTCAAAACAGGAATGCAATTTCCAGGTGGTACAGGTTATCATATATAGCCAAACACAGATTGCCTTACAAGGGTGTTGCGACAAACATCTTATGAAAAAAGGGGGAGGAGTGAAACTCAAGCTCACTTCCCCCAGTGTTTCAAGTGGATACCAGTTTTATCAACACCTATCATGTCCTATGGTTGGGTGTTTTCTGTTTATATATGTATATATTTCCACTGATAACCATTTACCATTTCGTATACTATCTATACAGTTGAGTCTACCTTGCTCTAAGTTAGTGGCTGTAGTTCGCCATTGCCAATGCCCGTGAAGTTCTATAAGCCTTGGGCAGCAACCGTCGCCTACTATAGCCACCCCTTGCCGATTTGAATCATATGCCTTTTTGTGTCTATGTCTGACTATACAGTGAGGAACAGAAGGAGCTGGTCAATGACATGAAGAGAGCTGGGACCACAGTTTCAAAGGTCACTGTCAGTAGAACACTACGCCGTCATGGTTTCAAATCATGCATTGCACGGAAGGTTCCCCTGCTCAAGTCATCACATGTCCAGGCCGTCTGAAGTTTGCCAATGACCACCTGGATGATCCAGAGGAGGCATGGGAGAAAGTCATGTGGTAAGATGGGACCAAAGTAGAACTTACAGATCTAGAGGAGATCTGTGTGGAGGAGTGGGCCAAAATCCCTGTTGCACTGTGTGCAAACCTGGTCAAGAACTAAAGAAAACATTTGACCTCTGTAATTGCAAACAAAGGCTTCTGTACCAAATATTAACACTGATTTTCTCAGGTGTTCAAATACTTATGTTCAGCAGTGCAAGACAAATAAATTCTTTAAAAATCATACAATGTGATTTCCTGAATTATATAGATATAAATATGCAGCGCTAAAAGACCATGTATAATCACAAATTAGCATGATAAAAATGGGCTTATAAAACAAAGTTTCAATGGCGTTCGGAGATGCTGAGGAGCATATAAAACAGTCTCATGTGCAAATCCTAGAAGGTGCATATCGTGACAATTGTGATAAAGTCAATAGGATCAAATTGTGTGAACATCCGTGACTCCTGTGGCTGTGACAAATGGATATATATTTCACTAACCAGATAGCGCAATCACTTGCGCATTGGAGTATATAAGACCTACTCCTAGGTGCTCAGGATCTGGAACACTGCAAAACGGATGAAGTCATCAGGACAGCAGCAACCACCAGGTGTCATACATCCAGGACAGTTTACCAGTCTCCAGCTATGCAGGTCTCAGCCACCAGGGGGATCATACATATATGCATATGTCAGGTCAGTAAACACCTTCAAAAAAGGGGCTCGCAGGAACAAACAGGCCCAAGAGATAGAAGCTCCAATGGTTTAGTAATTTATTAGAAGAAATGACATCAAAAGTAAGTGAACATGAACTTACATTCGGGATTCAAGATGGCCGCCATCCATCCATAAAGGCCGTGCTGTGTGCTAGCAATGGTTAGGGGCTACTAACGCGTTTCGTATACACACACTTTATCCATTTTTTTTATTTCCTGAATTGTTTTTTTAAATTCTGTCCCTCAGAGTGGGAATGCACCTACAATGTGAATTTCAGACCCCTCCATGATTTCTAAGT
Organism: Staurois parvus; assembly: GCF_062004578.1. Classification (NCBI taxonomy): domain Eukaryota; kingdom Metazoa; phylum Chordata; class Amphibia; order Anura; family Ranidae; genus Staurois; species Staurois parvus. The sequence goes on from NW_028318835.1 coordinate 955,579, forward strand.
GGGAGAACTTGCAAAATCGCAGGGTGTTCAAATACTTCTGTTCCTCACTGTATGTTCACCTAATAATACCACTGTTCTCTTTCAATCTTTTACAATAAACAGCCTGTTCATGGATCCCACCCTCAGCTGTCACCATCAAATACTTTCCTTACCCTCTCCATCACATTGCCAACTCTCAGCATAATCTGTTCACAATCTCAAACTTTGATCTGCCTTTCTTTTTGCCCACACAAATACCCATCCACTGGTATAATACGAATATCCATCCAGGACCAGTGACCAATCCAGTCAATCCAACGTGGTCTCCAATACAAGCTATTGACCATAACGACATCCCAAAGCATTGCCTCAATGAGGGGCAGCAAACAAACTAAATGAATTATATGAAAAAAAATCTGAGCAAACAGGCAAACATGGCAACTGCCCACCCCAAATCAACGAACAACGAACTTTAAACACCAGCCTACAACCTCATGGCCGAAACAAGAATCCAAAGATGCAAACACATCAACTGGTAAAAGTTGGGAAAGGTGTGCACAGACAACCATGTACCCACCTTGCAAACAGGAGACACAGACACCCGATGACATGTCAGAAGGTCCAAGCGCCCTAGAGGAGTGAGTGCCATAACAGGGGAAGAAGGGAACAACCAAGAAAAGCCTAATATGGAGCCAGCAAGAAGGAGCAGCAGAAAGACTGCCACCTAGCACCTCTTCAGATGGTAGGGATCACCAAGCTCAACGACCCCCAGCTCTCAGAACCTACATTTTCATCGCCAAGCTGTCATAATCAAGGAAAGTAAGACGAGAAAGAAAATCGATCCTTGGGGCAAAAGATCTTCACTTGTGGGCAGCTGCACCACATCAGTGTACCAAGCTCATCAAAGTCAATCTAGAGCTACTAGAAATATCAGATTCATTCAGGCTCCATCCAGCGTAGGAAACAAAAAAGGGGCCTGAGAAAGGACAATGAGCCCCCTGGCGCCATCAGTGCACCCGATGCATCCGCCCATAAAACTCCAGGGTCACCATAAAACTCAGTATCAGCCTGTTACATCAAGACACCAATGAAGACAGCTCCAATGGTACACATTTAGGTGTTGTGACTACCGTCCCTGAAACAGCGTCCATAGATTGAGGTAATTCACCCGCTATACATGCATTGATGCACATGGCAGAGAATGCTGACAGTTGAAGTTCCGCCCACCAAACGTATAATGTCTCCAGCACCATTGCTGCACACCTTGTGCTGCTCTGGAGGTTGACATAGGCTGCCACAGTGGTGCTGTCCTCTTGAAACCCGACCAGGCATCCTCAGCGGCGGTTTGTCCATCGCTCCAGATGCAGCCTAATTGCTCATAGCTCCAGGACATTGAAGGGCAAATGAGACTCCTCTGGGGCCAAAAAAAAAAAAAAGCCAACTTTAAACCCAGGACCCCTGCCCAGCCAGATAGGCTGGAATCTGTCATGACTACCGCCCAGTGAAGGGAGAGAGTAAATGTGCACAGGGAGGGGAACCTGAGCTACCTGAGGGGGAAGGCTCCAGGTGACTGATCCAGATAAATCAAGATGTCCAGGAAAAGGGAGAATTGTCTACATCAGGCAGAAGCTCCCTCTGCAGATCCTTGCATGGAACTACGCAGACGAGATCACCTCCAAGATAAAACCTGTAGGTAAAACTGCAGGAAGGTGGCCTGATGGACAGGAGTGGCTGAACCACCGTCCAAGGTTTCCTGAGTACATCCATCAGGAGGAAACACTGTAGCCAGCGCCAAGTCGAGGAGTAGACCCCTATACTCAAGGTATTGTCTCCGGTTAGAGACAGAGTGGGCATCCTAAAATGCAGGGCCCAGCAGTGCTGCGGAGTGCACAACTTGATCCTTGTATTGCCCTTCCCAGTGCATAACAAGGACACTATGCACAGGAGCATGTTGCCCAGGTAACCAGGACGTTGATCCTCCATAGCACAGCAATGCCAGGAACGGAGGCAGGCTGAGAATTAATTGTGTGTTTCCCTGACAGCAAAGCAAGAGAAGTGGTGATGTCCAGCACAAGTGGGGACATGCAGACACACATTCTCATGTCTATGGGGACCTAAACGGATGGATTCCAGATTAACTAGTACATCGCACCAACAGGGCCTAAAGATCCAGGATTGTCGAACTCCAACTTACTTTGGAACCGTAAACAGGGTAGAAAAAAACGCTGAAATCTCTCTGGGACTGGAGCAGTAACTCCCAGAATTATCAAACTGTGTACCACCCATCCATAGCCCATAGGTGAGACAGAGGAAGGTGAAGGCTGGACATAAAGAATTACTCTTGGGGGGCGTGGCTTGCCGCAGACCGCGATGGCTGCATGAGTCCTGAGCTCCACGGCTGGGATACACAGCAGCAAACAGCATCAGTCTAACCCCCGCTCTCTCTCATAGAAGGGGGAAGACTCTGGGACACATCTCGGCATGTCCAAAAAGAAAATTAAACTGCCACCGCCATGCTGCCTTACACACTACTTCGGCTCTGCTAACATGCAACCTACTCAAGATGGCGCTGCCTCCGATGCTCCTCTGCACAGATACAAGCAGACAAACACTCACAACCCACGGGATATCCTCACTGAAAATACCCAGAAAGATATGGACAGTCTGCCACTTTCTTAACCTGCTATAGATCCCTCAATTCAGAGCAAAGGTAAGTGTCTGACTCCCTCTCCTGCTAACTCACCTAATAAAGTTCCGGCTACAAAAAACATCACCAGGCCGCCTCCACATCCAGTGCATCTTTAGGTATTTTATCGGTGGTGGAATATTGGTTGTAAGTGACATATAGGTGATGAGGTGATGGGCTAAGATGTCTTAAGGCTAGGTTCCCACCTATGCAGGCTCTGAGGACACTATTACTCTAGGATCTATTCCTGTTACTGACAGCCCTGTCTCAGAAAGTATGCTCAAATCCATGCTGCTTACAATGCTTCTGCATTCATAGAGAATTGCAAATCTCTCCCAGATTCATGACAGGGTATTGTCTTGAGGAGCATACAGATGTTCTAGAAGAACATTTAAGCGAATATACTAAAGCTCATAAACTCCTTGGCTGAGGAAAAACAATGTATCAAATGAAAATTGGCCGATTTAGAAGACCGATCTAGGCGGAACAATATCAAATTCAGGGGTATCCCTGAAGCAGTAAAACCCTCTGAATTACAAATGTTTCAACAACTCTTCCTCATACTGCTTCTGCGCCTTTCCTCTTGTGACCTTATCAAAGACCGAGTTCACAGGATTCCGTAACCTGATCACCTTCCTACAGAAACAATTAGAGACATCCTGGCCCGTATACATTTTTTCACATTAAAGATCAGATTTTAGCTGCAAGATCCACCAGACCTTTGCAGGCATTCTATTCCAACATATCTCTCTTCATAGACTTATCTCCTGCTACCATGGAATTACTCAGGGCATTTGATCCAATCACTCCCACCATCCTCAATCCAAAAGGAGGGATACAAAAAGCTGACAAATTGGGGTCTTCTTCCTATCGCACCTAATGGCGCAGCTTCCCACAGCAACCCGCATTCCATTCCTGGACACCATCCTCGAGTAAACCAGGCAAACATTGGTTAAATATCTTATCCTCTGCTGAGATCCCATGCAAGAAATTATCTTGCCAGGGTGGAACTTAAAAATGATTTTCCACCCCCCAGGTTTATTAAAGTGTGCTATGCACACTCTGATGTTGGTTATCTGTTAAAATATATGTTTGCGGGGGGCGCTCGTGAGCAGCAACCAGGATGGCCGCTTCCTAAATTAACTCCTCGGCCGTCGGACACATCGGCCGATTTTCACTCCTCAGGGGGGGTCCCTCTGTTTCCTCCCTGGCCCCCTGTCTCTCCAGTGCCCTGATGGGCAAAAAAACGCTGGCCGCCCGTGCCTCCAGCTCCCGGCAGGCTGCTCCAGAGTTTGCGGCCTACCCGCCGGCGATCGCGGCTGAAGCCGGGGCCTCGATTTTGGGCCGGCCGCCGCGGACTTCCAGGACCCCGGCCGCGGGTTCGCGGCTCTCCCCCGGGACCTCAGATGGAGCCCCAGCCGCGATTTTGGGTCCCCCGCTGTCACCATCCATAGGTGGGTCGGACCCTGGCAGTGTGGAGGACCTGGCACCAGAGCCATCCCTGCAGTCTCCCATCCCATCTCTGCGGGATGCTGAGCTCCTGCGCCGATTCAAATGTATGCTGCAGTCGGAGTTGTCCTCCGCTACCTCCAAGCTGGCCGACCGTCTTTCGCAGGAGATTCGCGAGTTGGGCAACCGGACGAAAGACCTCGAAGATAAGATGGACGCTGCGGTCACGGTCATAGAGAATCACGAGCAGGATTTGTGCGACCTCAAGAAAGAATTGGCGGATGCGCTGCTACGGCTTGAGGATTTCGAGAATCGTTCCCGCCGTGGCAATCTGCAGTTAAGGGGTATCCCGGAAATGGTCGCGGATCTTACTTCCACTGCTACAGCTCTGTTTCAGGAGCCGACACCAGCTATTCCCATTGACCGGCTTGAATTTGACCGCATCCATCGTGCGCTGGGCCCCAGACGACCGGATGGGCCCCCGAGGGACATTATCATCAAATTTACGTATTACCGCACTAAGGAAACTATTCTCTTGGCGGCCAGAAACAACCCTGACCTCAGCTTCCAGGGGCATCGCTACCAGCTCTTTGCGGACCTCTCTCAGACCACTCTTCAGAAACGACGCCAATTGAAGCCCTTCACTTCGGTCCTGGTGAAACACAGTATCAAATACGCTTGGGGCTTCCCGTTTCGCCTCACCTTCACCTACCAGGGCCGTAGTCATTCTGTGGCTACGCCGGAGGAGGCCCATTCTCTCCTGGAATCCTTACACCTTCTTTCGCCTGAGGCTGCGGATCGGAGCCTGGCACATTCATCAGGATCCCCGGCAAGGCCGCTTCTTCCAAGCCGCATCTGGGAGCGGTCGTCCAATAGGAAGAGGGCCCTCCCTCAGACCCCTTCACGATCAAGTCCTTCCTGTTCTTCTCCGGGCTGAAGATGTGTCTTGGACTTCCCATGTATCATCTCACCGATGGACTTCCTTGACGGGACTGTGAGTTTGGCCCTTAGGGCTCCCCCAGTTTGTCAGCATTACGGGTTGGGACTGATATAGTGTGCCCCCTTGGGTTCCTTCCCTGGTTGGGGGGGGTCTCCTCATGGACCCATGAATTATGACTTTCTGCTGTTGCAGCCTATTTTGGGCCTGGGAGATGGTATTCCAGTTTTTGTTGGTAGCACGGAGTGAGGGCTCCCTCTGGTTTCGGGGTGGGAGGTTGATCTGGTAGGCCCGGCTGGGTGGGAGGGGGTTGGCCCCATGGTTCTCTGGGTTGCTTTGGGGAGGTCATCACGGTTGCCTAGCTCCTGGGACCTTTAGTTTTATTGCTTTGGTACCCCGTTCTATTGTGTTTATTGTCTTATTGCCCTTTTACCCCCTGGGGACTTATGTTTCTGATGTTTCCATTTGCAGCCATGTGTCCGGTGGTAGAGCCACCCCTAACTGGTATCCTTCATTTGTAGGATGCACGTCACCTTTGGCGTGACACGATTGCACTATTGTATATTCTTTTTGTGTCCTTTTCCTTCTCTCTTTCTTTGTTTTTTTTTCTTCTTTGGTTTTTTTTTGTTTTTGTTTTCTGCAGGGTTCCGGGATGCCACGGTCCGATCGCCCTTGGGAGCGGAAATTGCTAGCTGCTTTATGGTTTTTTTTGCTGAGCGTGTTGCTCTGATGCCGCCATGGCCTCGCCCCTTTTGAAAATTCATTTGCAAAATGTTCAAGGCTTCAATTCGCCTCAGAAGCGGGCTAAAGTTTTTCATCACCTCAAATCGCAACAAATTGACGTGGTATGTTTACAAGAGACCAGGTTTTCTCAGTCCTCCGCCCCACGTTATCTTTCACCTCACTATCCCACCTTTTACACGGCCTCGGCTCCTGAGAAGCGTCGGGGTGTCCTGATCGCTTTTAAACGCAATCTCCCCTTTGTCTGTGCTAGGAATATAGCGGACCCCACGGGCAGGTATCTGCTTCTGCAAGGCACCCTCTGGGACCAGGAGGTTACTTTTGTCTCTTACTACGCGCCTAATCGTTTTCAGGATAAATTCTTTTCACATCTTTGCACCATTGTTTCCCGACACTCTAAGGGTCTCCTTGTTGTTTTGGGGGATTCGAATGTTACTTTGGATTCCGCAATGGATAGGCGCTGTGCACGGGGGGCGGCCCCTTCTCATGACTTGGCGCTGGAGGAACGTATACGCTCTCTCCTGCGGACAGCGGGGCTGGCGGATGTCTGGAGGGAGCTTCACCCAACGGAACGGGACTTTACATTCTATTCCAGTCCTCATGATAGTTTTTGTAGAATTGATCATATATTTATGCAGGTTCAGCAGCTTCCCTTGGTCAGGCGGATAACTATTCCCTCCTCGCCTTGGTCGTATCACGATCCCTTGGTACTTCTCCTTGCCCTCTCTGGGTCAGAACGGCGCCCTTTTCATTGGCGCATCAATGATTCTTTATTGACCACTCAGGCTACCTGCCAACAAATAGAATTTTTTTTACGAACATACTTTACGGAAAACGCGGGATCGGTCTCCTCTGCAGTGCCCCTATGGGAGGCGCATAAGGCCACGGTGCGGGGTCATGTTATACAGCTGGCGGCGGTCCGGGAGCGCCGACTTTTGGAGCTTCATTCTCTCCTGGCCTCTGCGGATGCGCGTTGGAAATCATCTCCATCCGCGGCCCATAAACGCGCTCGGGACGCTCTGGCGGCAGAGTTGGACTTACTTGCCTCTTCGGAGGCAGAATGGGCCCTGCGCTGGACCAAACACAAATTTTATTCCTGTGCTAATAAGCCGGGCCCGATGCTGGCCAGGAAACTCAATTCTGTGGGGAAACCCCATAAACCGATTCGACTGCGACTTCCTACAGGTGGCTGTACTTCTAATCCCCAGCAGATTGTTTCCCGTTTCTCAGACTTCCTTTCACGCCTCTACGCTAAACCAGATCCCTTCCCCGTGGCTCAAGCAGAGGCATTCTTTCAAGATCTCCGACTTCCTGGGTTATCCGAGGCGGCACAGGTGGCACTCAACGCCGGTGTCACTGTACCAGAAGTGCTCCAAGCTATCAAATCTTTACGGTCCACCGCGGCCCCAGGTCCCGACGGCTTTTCCGGTCTTTATTATAAGAAATTCTCAGCCTTGTTGGCGCCCTTTTTGGCTGAGTATTTTAATGCGTTACGACAGGGCTCCTCGCCCTCTCCAGATGCGCTTAGAGCGCATATCGCCATGATTCCTAAGACGACTGATGATGTACAGGAACCGCAAGCCTTCCAGCCTATTTCTCTTCTTAATGAAGACCTGAAGATACTGGGCAAGATCCTTAGTTTTCGCATCAATAAATATTTGCGTAGCCTGGTCCACAGGGACCAGGTGGGGTTCGTCCCCGGGAGGCAGGCGGGTGATAACGTCCGTAAGGTGGTCCATCTTATACATTTTCTGCAACAACGGAAAATCCCAGGATTCTTACTGTCTTTAGACATCTATAAAGCTTTTGATTCTCTATCCTGGGAATATCTGCGGTTTGTGCTGTCTTGTTGGGGTTTTGGGGATTCTATTCTTTCTTGGATTCAGGCCTTGTATTCTTCTCCTTCGGCCTCCGTCAAATACGCTGGGTATTTTTCAGATCCCTTTCCTATTGGGCGAGAGACGAGACAGGGTTGTCCCCTGTCCCCAGCGCTCTTTGTCCTGGCGCTTGAGCCGCTGGCTTTAGCGCTTCGGACCGATTGCAATGTATCGGGGGTTCCTTACGCGGGACAGGAATTCAAACTGAATCTTTTTGCGGATGATGCCCTCCTGACTCTTACTAACCCCCTGACGACGCTTCCTAATTTGCAACAGGTTCTTGAGCGCTTCTCCTTGATTTCGGGTCTCCGTATCAACTTGGATAAGACTATAGCCCTCAATATTACTTTGGCTTCGGATTTGGTTTCGCGCCTACAATCCCACTTCCCTTACAAATGGGCTTCCTCTTCTCTTGAATACTTAGGCGTTCGCTTGACCCCCACTTATGACTCCTTGTTTGCTGCAAATTATTATCCATTGCTTAGCTCTCTATCCTCTCTTATGCATTTTTGGCAATTTCCGCACCTGTCTTGGATAGGACGGGTTAATTCGGTGAAAATGACCATCTTGCCGAAATTGTTGTATTATTTTCGCACACTCCCGGTGCGGGTTCCCCCTCATTTTCTTTGGTTGCTTCAGGCGAAGTTAATGCGTTTTATCTGGGCCGATAAGCACCCCAGAGTATCCAAAAGTACGCTTTTTGCCCATAGACTTCAGGGTGGTCTTGGGGTGCCTAATGTGACTAAGTATTATCAAGCAAGCCAGATTGCCCCGCTGTCTATGTTGCACGCCTCTTCCGACGTCCCCCTCTGGATCCTGTTGGAACTACCTAATTGTGCCCCTATCACACTGTCGACGCTTCTATGGCTTTCCCCTGCCCTGCGCCCTATGGCACTGAGTCCAATGTTACTTCATGGCCTACAAGTTTGGGACTCGGTACGTTATTCTGGTGGTCTGATGTCACCTTTTCTGCCTTTGCTACCTATTATTAACAACCCTCTTTTCCCGCCGGGTTTGGATCACCCAGGGGCGTTTTCTTGGTGGGTGACTAATGGTTTTTCGCAGGTGCGACACTTTTTGATTTTTCGGTCCTTTCCCACCTGGGACTCTCTTCGGGAATCCCGGAATATCCCCCCAGCGGAATTTTTTCGATATCTTCAATTGCGACACTGGCTGCTCTCGCTGCGGGGTACTTCTGCGTTCCCATACCAGAAATCTGCCTTTGAACAGCTTTGCCAACAGCGTCCGGGCGCTCCGGGCCTTATATCCCTTCTTTATGCAGCTCTGAACAGACGCTCATCGCATACTTCTCTTTCATATGTTGTTCAGTGGGAGCGCGACCTGGGAGTGGCTGTGGATCCGGAGGACTGGAATAAGGCCTGGTCACTCATAGCTAAATGCTCATTTAATACGACCACACTGGAGGCAGCCTATAAGGTTTTGTTTCGTTGGTACTGGGTTCCGGCTCGGTTGGCCCGGGCTATCCCTGCCTGTAGTGATTGATGTTTTCGGGGTTGTGGTCATCGTGGTGATGTATTGCATATCTGGTGGTCATGCCCGAGACTGTTTCGTTTTTGGTCTCGTGTATTTGGCCTCCTTTTCACTTTGTTCCATCTCTCCATACGCCGGGATGTTCGGTATGCTTTGCTTCATTGCCCCATACCGGGCCTCTTGGCTCACCAGCAGAAGTTGGCTTCCTATCTGTTTTTATCCGCCACTAGAACAATTGCTCAGGCCTGGAAGAGTCCGTTTGTCCCTCTTCAGGGGGTGCGGGATCGTATGACCACTATGATGCTCAACGAACAGATGTCGAGTATCCACAATGACTCCCAACGTAAATTTTTGAAAATATGGGAGCCGTGGTTGCAATATGCCCTTCCCTCACTCTCCCCGGCTAGTCTGGGGATGTAATGGCGTTCGGTGTTGGCGCTCTTGAATCCCTGCTCTTTGCCCCCCCCCCCCTTTTTTTTTTTTTTTTTTTCTCTTTCTTTTCCTTTTTCTCTCTCTCTCTGTTTTTGGTGTGACTAGGACAGCTGCATTTAGTTGTTATAATCAGTTACATTAATGTTTTGTAACTTATGTGCCTTTGATAGCCCCTGCGTGGGCCTACCTTTTGCCCTGTTGGCATTAGAGCATTGTTTTTCCCCTTTTTTTTTTATTTGGCATTTTGTTTATCTGTGCAATTGATAGCCCCTGCGTGGGCGTGTTTTACTGCCTCTGTTTATACTGTTTAAAAAATTTAATAAAAACCATTGAAATAGAAAATATATGTTTGCTGTCAACTTCTAATATAGATTTGTGTTTTCTAATTGGATAAGACCTAATACCTCCTTATCGTAATACTCTTTTTTTTCTCTCTGTTCTAGCAGTTATCTGACATTGAATTTGCTACTGTGATGGTACTATACTTTAGTGTAAGCATCTGTAGTTACGTTCCACTCTCATACCTCTCAGGCTCAGTTTGATTAACTTGCCTATAAAAAATCACTTCAATGAAGACTCCAGTCACACAGGGTGTGACTTAGCATGCGATCTGCCATGTCATGAGACTTGCAAATCGCATAGCAAGTCGCACCCTATTGTCCGCAACTATATCGGTGCAGTTCTGACTTTGGTCGGAGCCACACCAATTTCTAAAGCAGTACATGCACTACTTCAGGTGCAGAAATGGCTCAAATGCAGCCTGCATAAGTGGGAACCTAGCCTTAAGATGTCTTAGTCTCTAACCTGTATTCACCACATACCAATATTCCACCACATGTAAAATACCTAAAGAAGCTTTAGAAGCACTGGTAGTCACTATACCTAAATTAGGCAACCTATGGATAACACGGCAAATTTTAGGCCTATTTCCTTACTAAACACTAAACTAAATTATTTGCAAAACTCTTTGCACAATATCTCTCCATAGTTGTTCCCCATATAATACATGCAGACCATGTTGGATTTGTCCCCAGCAGACAAGCCTCAGACGGCACTCGCCGCTTACTTGATCTTTTAAAATGGGCAGAATGCTCTCAAACGCCTTTTCTGCTCCTTTGACAGGGTCCTATTTGGAAGCTGTACTCCATAAATTCGAAATATCAGAAATATTTTTATCAGCTATCTTAAGTCTATATTCTTCCCCAAGTGCATAAGTATGGACATCAGGAATAATTTCAGAACCTTTTGAAATTACAGATGGCACAAGACAAGGCTACCCACTTTCCCCCTTAATTATTTGCTATGGTCATGGAACCACTAGTTCACATCCTTCTATTACTGGCATAACAGTAGGAAGCAAAGAAAATAAAATTGGCCTATATGCCGACAATCTTATCGTCGCTTTAAACAATCCAACACAATCTCTTCCCGCCCTTCAAAATATTCTAGATCATTTTAGTACTATTTCTCTATACAAAGTCAACAACAGTAAATCTTTCATATTAACAGTAGGCCTTGATATTCAGACTAAATCTACAACTAACTGCATCCCCTTCTCATGGTCACCAGACTCCTCCCTCTCATATTTAGGCATTTGCCTAACATCCCCATTTAAAAATCTTTTACATACAAATTATAATCACCTTGTGGAAAAGCTTCAGAAAGTCTCTAAAGATCTAGCTCACACTACTACCTCATGGGCAGGTAGAATAGCTGAAACTAAGATTTACCTATTATATATGTTCCGTACAGTTCCATTACCATTTTTAACATCTCAAATAAGGAAACTAAAAGCTATTATCGCATCCTTTATATGGCAACACAAGAAACCAAAAATTGGAAAATCCATTCTAACTACACCTAATCATCAGTGTGGCATGGGTGCCCCTAATCTCCAATGATACTATCGGGCAGTGCTCTTAGACCAACTCAAAATATGGTGGTCTCCAATCTATCAATCAAATTGGCATCAAATAGAATCTACAGTATTAAATATCAAGCCACAACTATTTATCAGTGCTACACTTGTGAACTTTAAACCCTACAGCTACCCTTGGACAAAGTAAAAGCGGCCCTCACAACTTGGATGGCGACCATAGAACAAAATAAAGGAGTGTCCCTTGAGATATTATCAATGTTACCTCTCAAATAACTTGAATTAATGTTACCAGATCTCTCTTTACAATCCTGGATCTCTTCGGGAATCTCCAATAAAGGAAATCTCCACTCCTTCTCATCTTAGGGATACATATGCCTTATCCTCTAAAACGTCATAATTTACCTGAGGATTTGGTAGCTCCTTTCCAGACGTTCTTGGTCCACAGGAAATAAATACATACTATACTGAAATTCTACTCATCACCTACCCGCTCCTGGAAAGGAATATCACTCATCTATAAATTATTTTTAACCTCATCTCAACAGGCCTCCTATCCTCCAATCCAATACTGGTCTTCCTTTATAAGAGATGGAATACTTCTTTGCCAAAGCAAACCTAGTCACTAAAAAATTCTATAAGATATGGGCGACATAGATCACTGACACTATGAGTAAAACTAACAAACAACATTGCTCTCTCTCTTAGCTACAGATCACCTTAAAGCCTTCCATGCATCTTCTATCAGAACACCCAATATAAATAATAAGCATGAGTCTAAAACCAAGTGGACACTTTTTTTCCTTCCTTGCGCAAAGTGCCATTCTGGAGCTAAGTGCATGGCACTTTGAACATGGCAACAAGGGAACAGATCAACATCCTCACATGATTTCTCCTCTGCTCTTTCAGATAACCACTGATTCCACTGCTCTCCCAAACCTCCTACTCTGTCTGCCTGCAATTGGCATGTCTTCTGTTGCCCTCAGTAACCACTGATTCCACTGCTCTCTCAATCGCTAAGCTACTTTGCATGACTGTAATTCTCTGCTTTGTTAGGTTTTTTTTTTGTAACTGCTGTCTTTACTTGCCTGTATTAAGTTAACTCAGTCCCATAGTGCCTTAGGTGAGATCAACCACCTTGTCTCACCTTGCGTCCATCCTGCTTGCAATATGTTAAGGGCAGAAAACCTCCACCATGTGTCATTTATTTTTTGCATGGAAATATGTAGTTTTTTATTGTAGGCTGTAATTTTAGGAATAACTCACTGAAATCTGTACAATCAAGAGTCTATTAAACATTCCGGATATGATAAAATTTGAAACACAAAATCATAAATTATAATTTAATAAATAATCATAAAAAATAATAATATAATAATAAATTTAATTCAATAATATAATCAAACCAAAAACACTGAAATTTGAAATACAGAGGCAAATTCGCACATCGCTGAGCAAAGTCACAAAATCGTTTTCAGTGTCTGATGACGAATTTCCCCACAAATCATTATCACTCAATTCTGCAAGTGGTTCTGATTTACTATCGCTGTTCAAAAACCGCTTTTGATGTAAAGAGACGCTTTTTGGACGCCATGGACTTTTCTAAGTTTCCAGGCAGAAAGAACAGTAAAAATGCAGGCAGGGCACAGGACAAAGCAGTAGGGACAAAATGTATGTGAAATGCATTGAAATAGCAATGACAGCAAAAATGACATTTTTTAAAAAATTCAAATTTCCCGACGTCACAGGACCAGAACACAGGAGCCGGATGCCAGCATCGGCCGAAGGAGATGGCCGGGGACGCTGGAGGGGAAACATCGCGGGAGCGAAGGACAAGGTAAGTGCTGCAGGGACCCCCAGAACAGCGCCGCATGGTAAGCCCGAGTGTAGCTCGGGGTTACCGCTTTTGGTATAGAAATTTTACCCCGAGCTACACTCGGGAACACCGCTAAGGAGGTTAAACAAGAGTCTAGTAGACATCCTGGGTGCGATAAAGTTTAATACATTAAATCATAAATTATAATAATAAATTATAAAAATATTAATGTAATCAAATCAAAACACACGGAACTCTGTCCAAACAATATTATATAGACACTGCAATTTGTTCTAGAGAACATCCCCGGTGTTGAAACACGGGACTCCACAAAGTCTGACATCACAATCAGGACAGTGGAACCTCGTTTCTTTGCGGATTTTTTTTCCACTCACATCTCGCCGAGAGCAACATACCACGCACATCCGTGTAGGTGCTAACTTTTTGTGGGATGTGGTCCATAAAGTGACGTCCAGTCAGGCCTTCTGGGTTGACAACTCCCACAGCATGTCGCCCGGCTTTACCTACAGACATTGGAGTTTTGTGTTTCAGTAGGATGGATTCCACAACTTTCTAAATAAAGTCCACATGAAGAACAGGCAGAAGCTTCATGCGGACTTTATATGGAACATTGCAGAACAGAATGTAGGCATTCCACAAGCACTGTTCTAGAAGATGCCGAAAAATATTTTTGTAGTATTTCCTCTGCTGCTTTCTCATTGCTGGATAGAAAGTCATAGCTTGGTCAGCTCTGTCAACACCTCCCATGGTGCTATTGTAGTCAATAAACTACCTGCGGCCTCTGAATGTTTTTCCCACCTTTTGATTGTACCATCACTGTGGAGGGATTGTGAATAGTACTCATTAGGCACACATCCTTCTTGTCCCGCCATCTCAGTGCCATCATTTTGCCTTTCTGCCAGGCAACTATTTCTTCAAACTTCAGTTTGCTTTTTCCAAACATTGATGGCAAGTTGCACCGGTTAGCCCTAACGGTTCCATAGGCATCTGTTTTGTGCTGCAGAAGAACCTCGAAAAGTTCTGGAGAGGTGTAGAAATTGTCCATTGTTACACAGTAACCTTGGTTTAGCAGAGGCTCAGTAAGTGACAGGACGGAAGATGTTGTCATTCCATATTTGCTGTACTTTGGATCAAATTTTGTTCCTTTGCCGGGGTAAATATTTGTGTTCCAGATGCAGCCAGTAGAGGATTCACACAGCAGGTAGGATTTGACACCAAATCGTGCTCTCTTGGATACGATGTACTGTACCCAGCTGAGCCTTCCTTTGTAGGTCATTAGACTTTCATCTATACTGATGTCTCTCTCTGGCACATAGCTCTGCTGGAAATTATTTGGGAGACTTCCTAAATTTTCTTTAGTTTGAGAGCAGAATGAGTCGATCCGGCAAAATCGTCATTGTTTGCAAAGTGCAAAAATTTCATGATGAGTGAAAAACAGTACTCCGACATGACTGTGCCAAAGAATGGCATGTCAAGCATTTTGTTGGTGTTCCAATACCACTTCTGCAGCGGTTTCCCCACTACTCCTTGTAGAATAAATAGGCAGAGAATCAGCCAAATGTCCTCTTTGGTCACAGGTTCCCACTTTCTGCTTCGTGAAAACCTGCTGTATGGAGCAGCTAATTGTTGCGCTGCGTACCTGTTTGTCTCCGTCACAATTATTCCAATAACCTCATCGGTCAGAAACAATTCTAAGTACGCCAAGGGGTTGTCACCTTCAACGTGGAATTTCATACCAGGTGCGCAGGTAAATGGGAATCTTGGCGGCGCTGGCGTACTGCAATCATTAGTGCACCACGTTCGCAGATCACTCACATCAATTTCAGATTTGGCGCTGTCTTCACTGTCGGTGTCTGAAGACAAATCTCCACATGTGTCACTATCGCTCAATTCAAGTAGCTCCTCACTGTCACAGTTTGCTAGCTCATCAAAAACTGCTTTGGCGCTAGCGAGACACTTTTTGGAAGCCATGAGTGCAAACCCATTTTTAGTCACAGAAACTGAAAAATTGCACTATGGATATATCTGAGGTAATGTTACAATGTATCCACTAGAGTAACACTTTATTTTTACACTGGTCTATTTTTTTTAAACTCCCGCCTTCAGCACGCCTCGCCGGCACAGCGCTGATCACGCTGATTACACAGAAGGGAAGGATACAGGAGACAGTCAGAGCGGATGGCTCGAGGCGGCTGCAGGATCCGGGACAGGATCGCAGGACAGGTATGTATTTTGTGGCGACCCCGAGTCTGGCTCGGGTTTACCACTTTTGACAGCTAGATTTACCCTGAGCCAGACTCGGGAAAACCTCTAGGGAGGTTAACTAAAGTGAGTACAAACATTAGTGCTCCCGCCAAAGTAGCCTGCAAGTGCTTTTTCCTCTATCATCTCTTTCCTTCAGCTTTCCTTTGTTATTTCTCCTCTCTCCTTACTATAATGCCCTCTCTCCTCAAACTCTCTTCTTTACCCCTCCTCCCCACACCACAACCTGTACATATCACGCTCACTTCTACCCTCGCAATATCATTGCACTTATCTTCTGCTCTCTCTTAGCACACATAATGTCACCACTCAAAAATCACTACGGTATTTGCCCTCACATAAATTCCGCTCACACCTCACCTCCCTCACCCTCCTATTACTACTAACTTCTGGAGACATTGACCCAAACCCTGGCCCTCCACTATCAAACTCCAAGAAGCCACAGCCTCCCTTCTCTGGCTTCAGCCACAACCCTCACTCTCTTAGCTCTCAACGTGCTGGCTCCACCCTCTTATGTGCCCTCTGGAATGCCCGCACAGTCTCTAACAAACTTTCTACTATCACTGACCTCTTTCTCTCCCTCAACCTACTTGCTATTACCGAAGCCTTTGTCTCCTCAGCTGCACTCTCCCACGGTGACCTCCTCTGGACTCACTCGCCCAGGCCCAGTGGACGAAAAGGGGTTGGAGTCGGACTTCTTTCCCCACAAAGCACATTCCAGGTTCTTCCTACACCTCCCTCTCTGTCCCTCTGCAGTTTTGAAGTGCATTGTATTTGTCTCTTTTCTCTTGTTTGTCTGAGGATCGCAGTCATCTACCAGCCTCCTGGTCCAGTTTCACGCTTTCTTGATAACTTCTCAGAATGGCTACCATACTTTCTATCTTCTGAGATGCCTGCCATCATCCTCAGTGACTTTAACATCCCAGTCAATGTTAACACCTCAGCCACTTCTCAACTACTCAACTTAAATTCCTCTTTTAACCTAACACAATGGACACAATCAACCACCCACTCTAATGGCAACACCCTCGACCTTGTATTCTCGCACCTATGCACACCCTGTAACCTCTCTAACACTCCTTTTCCTCTCTCTGATCACAAATTTATCAGCTTCACACTCTCCCCATCTGCTACCTCCCATGCCTCCAACCAGCAAACCATTACATGTAAAAACCTCCACCACCTCAGCCCTGACCTTCTTCACTCTGCTATGAAGAAGCCTCTATGATAAAACTGTGCACCTGACCTGCCGCATCTGTCTAAAACAACCATCTATTATCCGCCCTGGACACACTTGCTCCTCTTTCCACATGCAGAACAAGGCCTCACCTGTCACAACCCTGGCAAACAGATGACACCAGAAGTCTCAAGAGACGCAGCCATGCTCTTGAGCAAGCATGGCGTAAAACTAAATCCCTGAAAGCCTTTATCCTCTACAAATCCGCCCTTCTCAAATACAACTCTGGCCTCCATACAGCTAAACAAACCTACTACAACACTCTCATCAAAACCCTCTCATCCAATTCTCGTCAACTCTTTTCTACTCTTAATTCCTTACTCCACCCCCCACCCACCAACTTACTTACTGCACAGGAGATTGCCAGTCATTTCAAGAGCAAGATCGACAATTTGCGAAGAGATCTCCAATGTCAAGCTTCCTCCTCCAACCAACATACCAGGCCCAATACCACTCTCAACACTCTCCTCTTTCGACCCTGTTATGACCGAAGAAGTTACTGATCTCCTTTCCAAGGCTCACTTCTCCACCTGTCTCCTGGACCCTGTCCCCTCACAATTATTGCAGTCTCCTTTCTGCTGCTCTATCCTAAACACTCTAACCCACATCTTCAACCTCTCACTCTCCATGGGCACCTTTCCCTCCCCACTCAAACATGCACTGGTTACCCCGTCAGGAATCCCAGGTTCCGCTGCGTCGCACAGGACTGCGCAGGCGCGAATTACCTAGGCGCAGCAACATGCGGGCGCTGGGACCCAGGTGCCCGCGGCGGCAGTTGCGGCCGCGCATGCGCACTCGCGCACACGGGTGCGTGCCGGGAATCCAATGATGGCGCAGGGCGCCCTATTTAAACAGACCTTTGCAGTGCTCAAATTGCAGTATGGTCTTACTCCTGCTGTTCCTGTTCGTTGTTCCTGAGAGATTGCCTTTGTTGCCGACCCAGCCTGACCCGGATTGCCGTGACCATCTCCCGCCCTGACCCCTGGCTTGTCTTGACCATTCTTCTGTCTTCTGCTGTTTACCTCCTGTTGCTGAACCTGGCCTGTGGCCCGTTGATCCTTTTGCCTGCCACTCTGTACCGCCTGTCTCCGCTATTACCGACCTGGCCTGTCTGACTATGCTGCACTCCGCCTCTTCACATCAGGCTCTCACCTGTTACTTGCCACTGGCAACTACCTCTACCGCAGCCGGTTGTACTCTGAGGCCGCGACCTGGTCTCAGACTGCTCCAAGTCCATCCCCACCATCAGGGGCTCTGGTGAAACGGCAGGCTGGGGCTTAGATTCCGCGCCCTGAGGAATTCCGGTCTGTGGGCCGCTAGAGGCTACCGCCAGTCGGCTCCTGACACCCCCTTAAAAAAAAAAAAAAAAAACCCTCACTGGACCCCACCTGTTTGAAGAACTTAAGACCCATCTCCCTGCTCCCGTTTGCCTCCAAGCTTCTCGAGTGCCTTGTTCACAACCGTATGAACTGCTACCTCAACAACAACCTTCTTGATCCCTCAAGAGTCTGGCTTCCACCCACAACATTCCACTGAAACTGACTACTAAAGCTCACTAATGACCTACTAACTGTTAAAACCAATGGTCATTACTCCATACTCTTACTCCCTGACCTTTCTGCTGCCTTTGACACAGTTGACCACCTGCTCCTCCTCAGTAAACTCCACTCCATTGGCCTCCGTTACTCTGCTCTCTCCTGGTTCTTCTCTTACCTTTCTCAGCACACTTTCAGCTTCACATACAACTCCTCCTCCTCTGCTCCTATCCTACTTTCCGTTGGGGTACCCCAAGGCTCTGTCCTTGGGCCCCTCCTTTTCTCTCTCTACACCTCCTCCCTGGGACAATTGATAACCTCCTATGCAGGGGCAGACTGACAGCTCATGGCGCCCCCCGGGCAAAAGGGGATCATGGGGCCCCTGTGTCCTTGCCCAGACTCAACAAAAAGCCTATGAAAAAAGGTACCAGGCAAAAAAGGCATCTCATGGGGCCCCCTACTGACCCCGGGCCCTTGGGCACTGCCCAAGTTACCAAATGGTCAGTCCGCTCCTATGGCTTCAAATACTACCTCTATGCTGATGACACCCAGATGTATCTCTCCACTCCCCAACTCGCCCCCTCAATCTCTTCACGTATCACAAAACTACTAAGTGACATATCAGAAAGGATGTCACCACTATCTCAAACTCAATCTTTCCAAAACCAAGTTTGTAATATTTCCTCCTCACCGATCCCCCATTCCTGAGATTAAGATTCCAATATCCATTCCATTAATGGTAAGATACCATTAAGATCAACAGCATAACCACTTGTTCTTCCCCTCATGCCAGGGTGCTAGGTGTAATCCTAGACTCTGACCTCTCCTTTGGGCCCAACATCCAATCACTGGCTAAATCCTGCCGCCCGTAACATTTCCAAAATCCGCCCCTTTCTAACCAATGACACCACAAAACAACTTATCCATGCCTTGATTACTGCAACTCCCTCCACAGTGGTCTACCCTTACACAGGTTATCCCCCCTATTATGAATGCTTATGTATAAAAATTGTGCAGCGTTGAGGTATTAAGGTAAAATACACGTAAAACCCAATGTATCAAATACATAAAATACATATAGTCCCAAATAGGAATTAAATATATATATATATATATATATATATATATATATATATAAAAATAGTGAGGACAGAATATTATATGATGTGACCAAGGCGACTTATTTGTTAATCCAGATATGATGTTGTGAGGGACCGCCGAGCGGCACCACTAGTACTCCACTGGTCAGGCGTGCCCAGAGCGCGGAGTCTAAGCCCCGGGGTACTTGTTCACCAGGGCCCCTGATGGTGGGGATGGACTTGTAGTACCCCGAGACCAGGTCGCCTCTACTGAGCACACCTGTCAGTGGTAGGGGTGTTCGCCAGGGGTTCCAACCAGGGAGAGCCAGATGTGAGGAGGTCGGGTGAGCCCGATGGGATGGATGGATGGATGGCTGAGCAGGTGCGTAGTCAGACAGACCGAGTCGGTAATGTAGAGGACGGTAAGGTACAAGGGAGCAGGCAGAGAATCGTCGGGTCACACGCCAGGTCAGCAACAGGAGGTCAGATCTAATAAGGGGCATCCAGGGAGAGAGGTCAGGCAAGCAGGGGTCCGGGCAGGAGAAATCAGCAAGGTCAAAGGCAATCCGGGTCAATAACTTACTAGGCACAGGTACAGGATCACAGGAAGCAGGTAAGACCAGAAGGCAACGAAATGACAGCTCAGGGACCTTTAAATATCCCGCCCTGCGCTGCCATTGGTGCCCAGCGGGCGGCCGCGGCTTCTACTGCGCATGCGCGAACTCGAACGCCGCGGCCGGCCCGGACCTAGTGCCCGTGCACTGGGTGGAGCAGTGCGCCTGCGCCGGGACCATCGCGGCAGGGATCGCGGAGATCCCTGACATTGCCCCCCCCCTACGGGCAACCTCCGGATGCCCACCCGATCTCTCCACCACGGGTGATCACAAAGAAACCTCCGGACAAGCCTAGGTGCATGGACATTATGGGCTGGTTCCCACGAATTTTCCTCAGGGCCGTAGCCCTTCCACTTGATGAGAAATTGGGTCTGGCCCCCCCTTCGTCGGCACTTCAAGATTGCCTCCACCTCGAATTCTTCTTCCTCTTCGACCGTTATGGCCTCCGGGGGCCTGGATTCCCGTTCCGGGAAGGCATCAGGGACTACTGGTTTCAACAGGGACACGTGGAAGACAGGGTGGATCTTGAGTGTCTCAGGGAGAACAAGTTCATAGGCCACCTCATTGACCATCCGTTTGATGCAGAAAGGGCCTATAAATTTAGGTCCCAACTTTTTTGACGGGCAGAGCATCCTCACGTTAGACGTAGCCAGCCAAACCTTCTCTCCGGGCTGCAACACCAGATCCCCTCTTCGCTTCCTATTAAAAGCCCTCTTGTAGTCTTCTTGGGCTTGACGGATGGCTTCCTGTAGTTTCTTATTGTTGGAGGTGAAGAAGGTCAGTGCGTCCTGTGTCGCTGGAATCGGGCATTCCGGGACCAAGTCCGGGAGGAAGACCGGATGAAACCCATAGTTGGCGAAGAACGGGGACTGCCCAGTTGCTGAATGGCAAGCGTTGTTGTACGCGAATTCTGCCAAAGGGAGGAGTGGCACCCAGTCGTCCTGAGAGAATGATGGGTACTGCTCCAGGGTCTTATTGGTCCTTTCGGTCTGGCCATTGGTCTGAGGGTGAAATGCCGAGGAAAGGGACAGCTTGATATCCAGGGCTTTGCACAACGCCCTCCAAAATCGCGAGGTAAACTGCACCCCTCGGTCCGAGACGATGTCTTCGGGAACCCCATGCAGTCTAACGATCTCTCGAATAAAGACTTGCGCCGTCTCGGCTGCTGATGGAGTCTTCCGTAACGGGATGAAATGGGCCATCTTGGATAAGCGGTCCACGACCACGAGAATTGCTGTGTGGTCCAGTGAAGGTGGAAGCTCGACTATGAAGTCCATAGAGATTTTCTGCCAGGGCCGTTCAGGGATAGGCAATGGACGTAGCAAGCCCCACGCCTTATTTCTTGAAGGCTTGCTCCGCTGGCAGATGGCACAGGAGCCCACGTAGTTCTTACAATCCTGGGCCATGTCCGGCCACCAGAAGGAACGTCGGAGAAGTTCCAGGGTCTTGACCGGCCCAAAATGTCCTGCCAGTGGATGGTCATGGCAGTGTCCCAAGACTAAGGTTCGGGCATCCTCCGGCACCACAATCCGGTCCTCCCTCCATAGGAGTCCCTCCTTGTTCTGGAGGGGGGCCCCATCGGAGGTAGACATCGCTGTGGACGCTCTGAGGATCTCGGCGCGAAGGTTTGTCTGAAGGGCCAAGAAATTTCCTGCAGGAAGAATAGTGTCGGGTACTGGGGTCTCCTTGGTGTCCTCGTACATGCGCGACAACGCGTCAGGCTTCGTGTTTTTCGAGCCGGGCCTGTATGTGATGTGGAACTGGAACCTCGAGAAAAACAATGCCCATCTTGCTTGTCGTGGGCGTAGACGTTTGGCCGTCCTCAGATATTCCAGGTTCTTGTGGTCCGTGAATATCAGGATGGGATGGGAGGCACCTTCCAGCAGGTACCTCCATTCTTCTAAAGCGGTCTTGATAGCCAGTAGCTCGCGATCCCCAATGTCGTAATTCCTCTCCGCAGGGGTAAGTTTCCGTGAGAAAAATGCTACTGGGTGAAGTAATTCCTTGGCGCCCTTCCGCTGGGAAAGGATGGAGCCAACCGCGTTTTCTGATGCATCTACTTCTAAGATGTAGGGCAGGGAGGCGTCGGGATGACCCAGAATGGGTGCCGAGGTAAATAACCTTTTTAGTGCTTCAAAAGCTTCCTGTGCCTCGGGCGTCCATCTGAACCGCGTCCCAAGCTTAGTTAACTGAGTGATGGGGGAGACCAGACCCGAGAAGTTCTTGATGAACTTCCGGTAGAAATTTGCGAACCCAATGAAACGTTGGACACTTTTCCTGTCCGTGGGTTCAGGCCAATCTAGGATCGCTGAGACCTTCTGAGGGTCCATTGCGACTCCCGTGGTGGAGATAATCAGACCCAGAAATGTAACGCTAGCCTGTTCAAAGCAGCATTTCTCTGCCTTAGCGTACAACCCGTGCTGCCGCAACCGCCCCCACACCTTTGTTACATGTACCCTGTGCTCCCCCAGGGAGGATGAGAAAATCAAAATGTCGTCTAAGTAGACGATGACAAAGATGTCCAGGAAGTCCCTAAAGATATCATTTACAAAGTGCTGGAAGGTGGCTGGCGCATTGCACAACCCGAACGGCATGACCAGGTATTCAAAATGGCCGAAACGGGTGCGGAAGGCCGTCTTCCACTCATCTCCCTCCCTTATGCGAACCAAATTGTAGGCTCCCCTTAAGTCCAGCTTGGTAAATACTACTGCAGCTTTTAAGCTCTGGAATAATTCAGGTACCAGTGGTAATGGGTTACGATTTTTAATGGTGACCCTATTCAGTTCCCGATAGTCGATGCATGGCCTCAAAGTCTTGTCCTTCTTTTCTACAAAGAAGATCCCTGCACCTGCTGGGGAAGTGGAGGGACGGATGAATCCCTTTCGGAGGCTGTCCTCAATATAGTCCTTCAGGGCCCCTAATTCTAGCTCAGAAAGGGGAAAAATTCGCCCGAACGGAATTTCAGAACCGGGCAACAGATCGATAGGACAGTCATATGGGCGGTGGGGGGGTAGAGCATCTGCTCCCCGTTCACTGAACACATCAAGAAACTTGTGATAGGCTGCAGGAATCACTTGTTTTAGGCTGTCATCCCCTTCAGAGCACAGGAGGACCTGGGGGACCTCCGGGCCCGAAGTTCGACACAGTTCCTGACAATATGGGGAAGGGAACGAGACAACCCCAGTCTCCCAGTCAATTTGGCGGTTATGGGCCCGCAACCAAGGGAGCCCCAGAATGACTGGGAAAAGGGGTGATGCAATAGCATCCAGTCGGAGGAGTTCCTGGTGCTGACCGGCAATGGAAGTCATAATGGAAAGGGTCTCCTGGTTAACTACTCCTGACTTTATCCGGGAACCATCAGCCAAAAAGATGTGAAACCCCTTCTCCTTTGGGCGGAGGGGGATACCCTGCTGGTGAGCAAAATTGATATCCACAAAACAGCTGCATGCCCCCGAATCAACTATGGCCGTCACCTCCACGGTCCTTTCTGAAAGCTGAAAGGAGAGGGGAACAACTAAGTACTGGGACGGATTCGTATTGCCAACAGATAAAGAACATGATGAGGTGAACTTACTCAGTTTCTGCGGGCAGGAACGCACCATGTGACCAGCTTCGCCGTAATACAGGCACAGATTTTGGGAGCGTCTGCGCTGGCGTTCCTCTGGCGATAGTTTAGGCCGAGCCAGGCCTAGCTGCATGGGTTCGGGAGCATCTTCAAACGGCAGGTTCTGGATGCTTGGCCTAGCATGTTGACTGGATCCCTGAAATGACCCCCAGGGATTTCCGCGACCCTGACCAGACCTCTCCAATCTGCGCTCCCGTAGCCTACGGTCAATTTTAATGGTGAGTGCAATCAAGTCCTCTAATGTCTCGGGCACCTCCACCCGGGCGAGCTCGTCTTTCAGAGCCTCAGAAAGGCCCATACGGAACTGGTGCAAAAGTGCGAACTCGTTCCAACGGGTGTCACCCATCCAGCGCCTAAAGTCAGAGGCGTATTCCTCAGCCGCACGCCGACCTTGTCGGAGTGCGTATAGTGTGGTCTCGGCCGAGGCCGCTCGTTGTGGGTCATCATATAAGATGGCCATGGCGTTAAAGAAGCTGTCGACCATAACCAGGTGAGGGTCATTGTTTCCCCTTAGTCGGTGGGCCCAGTCTTGGGGTTCACCCTGCAACAGGGAGACAACAAACCCCACTTTCACCGATTCTGTCAAAAAGGTCCGTGGCTGCAGTTCAAAATAGAGCAGACAGGAGTCACGGAATGACCGAAAGCGTGTGCGATCCCCATGGAAGCGTTCGGGTAAGGGTACTCGGGGTTCCGCCATAGGGAGTGATGTGGGAGGCCCAGGAGCCGGCTCGTGGGCTGCTGCGACCGGTGGTGCAGGAACCGGGGCCTGTGAAACAGGAACAGATATGGTGCAGGCCTGAAACCGATTCTCAATCTGCAGACATCTGTCCTGTAATGTGTTTACTGCTTGCGTCAGGGTGGCCAGGTGCCTGCAAACCTCGTCCAACGGGGAGAGTCCTCCTCGAGGCTCAGTCATGGCCTTCTGGTACTGTGAGGGACCGCCGAGCGGCACCACTAGTACTCCACTGGTCAGGCGTGCCCAGAGCGCGGAGTCTAAGCCCCGGGGTACTTGTTCACCAGGGCCCCTGATGGTGGGGATGGACTTGTAGTACCCCGAGACCAGGTCGCCTCTACTGAGCACACCTGTCAGTGGTAGGGGTGTTCGCCAGGGGTTCCAACCAGGGAGAGCCAGATGTGAGGAGGTCGGGTGAGCCCGATGGGATGGATGGATGGATGGCTGAGCAGGTGCGTAGTCAGACAGGCCGAGTCGGTAATGTAGAGGACGGTAAGGTACAAGGGAGCAGGCAGAGAATCGTCGGGTCACACGCCTGGTCAGCAACAGGAGGTCAGATCTAATAAGGGGCATCCAGGGAGAGAGGTCAGGCAAGCAGGGGTCTGGGCAGGAGAAATCAGCAAGGTCAAAGGCAATCCGGGTCAATAACTTACTAGGCACAGGTACAGGATCACAGGAAGCAGGTAAGACCAGAAGGCAACGAAATGACAGCTCAGGGACCTTTAAATATCCCGCCCTGCGCTGCCATTGGTGCCCAGCGGGCGGCCGCGGCTTCTACTGCGCATGCGCGAACTCGAACGCCGCGGCCGGCCCGGCCCTAGTACCCGTGCACTGGGTGGAGCAGTGCGCCTGCCCTGGGACCATCGCGGCAGGGATCGCGGAGATCCCTGACAGATGTAATAACACAGTCCATGTGAGTGGCAGGCATATAGTTAAAGTGCACACTCACCGGATAGGCATAGAATATGCGCAGTGTATAAATCAACGGAGATCCGCCCGGAGTCCCTCTTAAGGATGGTATTGGAGATGACAGCTCAGGGTGGATGGATAAACGTCAAGGTTGGTACTGTGTCTGGAAAATCCCTTTAAGGATATGGACACAGCCTCTTCTGGGTAAAGGAATGGTCACCGTGGGGGGAGGGGGGACTCTGGGAAATTAAAAGCTCACCAAAGAGCAACAAAAGGAAATGCCCATAGTGTAGTATGTTAACGATCCAAAAAAATGTATTAAGTGTACAAGGTAGATAAAGTGCAAACATACATGCGGCAAAAACCTTAATGCAGATGCAACAAACAGGCAGCCCTTAAAAACTGCTATGAGCACTGATCAGCTGGTGTAGGTATGTTGGCCGCCGGACCTCCGTGATCTGGCAGCGTAACGTCAGAGCGTGCAGGCTTCCTCCAAGACGCGTTTCGTACAAGCAGTATGTCATCAGTTGGGGTATGCCATTTAGAGCCTGACGTTTTTTCCCTGTATTTATAGTGAGAAATGGTAGTTAGTTATGAACGGACACCATTTTGCCGAAGACCAGACGTACCGCGCATGCGCGAGCGGACAGGCGCCATTTTCCTTTAGTCCGGTTTACTGCTGCACATGCGCGAGCGGGCAAGCGCCATTTTCCCTTGGTCTAGTGAGTGATCTGTACCTATGCAGATAAGGTGCAGTGGAGGGTGCATATGCAAGCGCCACTGAAGCATAGACCAGGCAGGGGGAAGTAGATAAACATACACTGCTTTAACGAGCAGTGTAAAGGGTATCCGAGGCATTAAATCCTCTACTCAAAAGTAAAATCTTATTGGAGGATACACATTCAGGAGGGGATTAATCACACAATTGAGTGTGTAATATGATATATGCAAAATAGAGTAATGCCTGTCAATGCCCATATGACAAGGATCTAAAAACAATTATATAATAACGAGATAATCTTAAAACTGCATGTCAGCAATATTAAAAGGGGTACATACATGAAACGAAATCAAAATAAAACCAATATAATTCTATTATGAATGCTGCTGCTGCTAGACTCAACTACACCTGCGCTAAACTACACCTTACCAACCGATCAGTGACTGATGCCCCTCTGTCAATCCCTTCATTGTCTTCCACTAACCCAAACGTATAAAATTCAAAATACTAACCAAAGCATACAAAGCCATCCACAACACTGCCCCTAGCTACATCACCAACCTCATCCACAGATATTGTCCAAATCGCCCTGCTCTGTTCCTCCCAAGACATCTTGCTCTCTAGCTCCCTCAAAACCTCCTCCCACGCTCGCCTCAAGGTCTTCTCCAGAGCCTCTCCCATCCTCTGGAACTCCCTACCGCAATATGTCCGGTCAGCCCCCATTCGTTCAGCCTTTAGGCGATCTTTGAAAACTCACTTATTCAGGGAAGCCTACCCCACCTCCACCTAAGAACTGTACTTGAGCCACCTCATCAGAATATCGCCTACAGCTATCACCTTTTGTACCACCTCCCCCTTCCTTTAGACTGTAAGCTCCACGAACAGGGCCCTCCTATTCCTTCTGTACTGAAATGTATTGTAATTGTACTGTCTCCCTTATACTGTAAAGTGCTGCACACATAGTTGGCGTTATATAAATCCTGTATAATAATATTAATAATAATCTTTGTACGCCTCCCTCCCGCCATATAAGGCAATGGTGGGCGCAAGGCATTTCTATCGTTCTGGGAGGACGTCATATGACGTCCTCCCATTCTAACCGCGCATGCGCGGCTCCGGGAGAACGCAGCGTGGCGATCACCGATCAACGGAAAGAGCCGAAGATGTCGGCTCGGTCATGTGATCAGCTGTATCTAATCACAGCTGATCACATGTAAATAGGGAAATGCCAGTTATCGGCATTTCTCTCCTCACGAGCTGTCACGCTGACAGCTCGAGAGGAGAGAAGAGCCGGTAATCGGCATTACTCAGAGGGGACATGTGCACTGATCATCAGGGCACTGATGATCAGTGGGCCCTGATGATCTGTGCATCCCCACCTGTCAGTGTCCATCAGTGCCACCTGCCAGTACCCATCAGTGCCACATCAATGCCACATATCAGTGCCTAGCCAGTGCACATCAATGCCACATCAGTGCCCATCTGAGCTGCCTTTAAGTGCCACCTATCAGTGCCAGTCAGTGCCACCTATCAATGCCCATCAGTGCTACCTATCAGTGCTGCCAATCAGTGCCAGTCAGTGCTGCCTATCAGTGCCCATCACTGCAGCCTCATTAGTGCACATCAGTAAAGGAAAAAAATCACTTATTTACAAAAATGTATAACAAAAACAAAGAAAAAACTTTTTTTTCAAAATTTTCAGTGGTTTTTGGTTTGTTTAGCAAAAAATAAAACCCATGAGGTGATTAAATACCACCAAAAAAAAGCTCTGTCTCAAAAAAATGATACAAATTTCATATGGGTACAGTGTTGCATGACCGCGCAATTGTCATTCAAAGTGCGACAGCACTGAAAGCTGAAAATTTGCATGGGCAGGAAGGGGATATAAGTGCCCTGTAGGAGAGTGGTTAATGGTATAATGTTTACCATTAGTACAAGATGTTATGGTATGTGAGTTCCAGACAAATCTGCAGCTAGAGCAGGAGGTGGCATTGCATTTGAAAAAGCCTGTAGTGTGTAACCAGGTGTTTTTAGATTGATTAGAGTAAAACAGACTAGGAGAAATGATATCGCCAATAGTTTTAGCTCTCCTGGCTACAAACTTCACTTTTTCAGATAGAATAACCTTATAATCCAATTCACCATGTAATAATGGTAAATAACGAGAGATATCATTAAATTGATTGCTATAACGTGCTGAAAAAAAAATCTGAGATTTGGTGGTCGCTTCTGTCTTCCTCTTGGGAATAGATATTTCTCTATCCTTGAGGAAAGATTCTCCAGGTGTACTCTTGACCAGTAAGTAAGCCTGGTTCACCTTATATGTGTTATACCCCGTACTAAAAACATTTTCATCAGTTGCACCTCCATTTCAAAATCCTCTGGAAGAGAGCAATTTATCTTCAGGCGTATGAACTGACCTTTAGGGATAGCTTGTATCACATGATAAGGATGGCTACTAAAAGCATGTAGTATCAAGTTCTTTAACACAGGTTTAAGAAAGGCAGTGATTGTAACTTTCTGTGATTGAGGAGAACTCAGTAATGTAATGTCCAGTTTATAACATGCCTTTGTTGTTCTCCTATGAATCCCAAGTTAAGTGTATTGGTATTTAAATACTTCAGGAAATCTTCAAATACCAAATCTCTAGCAACAATAAAGATCAGATCATTAATGTAGCGAAAGTACGCTTTTATTTGATGTTGGTGAGGGTTGGACGTTTCATAGATGAACTGTTCCTCCCAACTCCCCATGTAGAGATTGGCATATGTGGATGCAAATCTAGCTCCCATAGAGGCTCCGTTTTTGCAAATAGAACTTGTGATCAAATAGAAAGAAGTTATGGTTTAGCAGAAAGACACTTTCAAGAATAAACCATTTTAACTCTAGATCATATTCTGTATAGAGGTCCATATGATATCTCAAAGCCTGAAGGCCCAGGCCATGTGGAATACAGGAGTATAGAGACCTGACATCACAGGTCAACCACTTGAGATGATCGGTCCAAGGAAAATCTTCTAAAACTTGAATTATATGTTTGGTATCTCAAACATAGAATGGTAAGCGAGTCACCATGGGTTGTAACAGACTATCAATGAGATTTCCTAAGGGTTCCCCCAGGGACCCTATGCTGACAACAATGGGTCTCCCTATCGGGGGGGAATCATTTTTGTTCACTTTCGGTAAGTGGTGAAAGACTGGTGTGACAGGCGATCTGGATACAAGCTTCTTTGCTTCCTCCAATTTTAAAATGGTTCAAACAGCTTCTTCTACAATGCATTCAGGTTGATGTTGGTATTGGGAGAGTAGGATCTGTCAAAAGGGGTTCAAGTATCAAATAGTTGTCTCAGGGCCTCACGATGATAATCGATTGTATTGAGTACAACTACCACTCCCCCTTTATCCACTTCTTTGATGATAATATGCGTATTGTCCTTCAGAGAATAAGTTTTTTTCTTTCTTGGAGAACCTTCAACTTCACGAGCTAAAGCAACCAAATTTTGTTCAACTAATTTCTGAAAAATGTCCAGGTTTTCTCCGTTGGATTGCATTGGATAGAAGTCAGACCGTAAAGTAGAAATGATTTCAAGATATTCTGGGACCTTGATCTTATCAGATACACGGATCCCTGAAAAGCCCTGGTCAGCAGAACTCATATCATATACAGTTGTGTTCAAAATAATAGCAGTGTGTTGAAAAAAGTGAATAAAGCGCAAAATCCTTCTAATAGCTTTTATTTCCATACACACAAATGCATTGGGAACACTACACATTCTATTCCAAATCAAAACATGAAGAAAAATAGATCAAATTTGTGTTGTTCCTCTAAAAAAATTGAAGAAAAGTGATTAGACTGTTCAAAAAAATAGCAGTGTTTGTATTCTTCTTTACAAACTCAAACATTCACTATATAAACTGAAAAATGTTTGAAGATTTTGCTTTCCTTTGAATCACTTAATATTTAGTTGCATAACCACTGTTTCTGAGAACTGCTGTACATCTGTGTTGCATGGAGTCAACCAACTTCTGGCACCTGTGAACAGGTATTTCAGCCCAGGATGATTGGACTACATTCCACAGTTCTTCTCTATTTCTTGGTTTTGCCTCAGAAACTGCATTTTTGATGTCACCCCACAAGTTTTCTATTGGATTAAGATCAGGGGATTGGGCTGGCCACTCCATAACGTCAATCTTGTTGGTCTGGGACCAAGATGTTGCACGTTTACTGGTGTCTTTGGGGTCGTTGTCTTGTTGGAACACCCATTTCAAGGGCATTTCCTCTTCAGCATAAGGCAGCATGACCTCTTCAAGTATTCTGATGTATTCAAACTGATCCATGATCACTGGTATGCGATAAATAGGCCCAACACCGTAGTATGAGAAACATCCCCATATCATGATGCTTGCGCCACCATGCTTCACTGTCTTCACAGTGTACTGTGGCTTGAATTCAGTGTTTGGAGGTCGTCTGACAAACTGTCTCCGGCCACTAGAACCAAAAAGAACAATCTTACTTCATCAGTCCACAAAATGTTGCGCCATTTCTCTTTAGGCCAGTCAATGTGCTCTTTGGCAAATTGTAACCTCTTCAGCACGTCTTTTTTTCAACAGTGGGACTTTGCAGGGGCTTCTTGCAGATAGCTTGGCTTCACATAGGCGTCTTCTCATTGTAACAGTACTCACAGGTAACTTCAGACCTTCTTTGATCCTCCTAGAGCTGATTGTTGGCTGAGTCCTTGCCATTTTGGCTATTCTTCTATCCATTCGAATTGCAGTTTTTCACTTTCTTCCACGTCTTTCAGGTTTTGGTTGCCATTTTAAAGCATTTGCAATTATTTTAGCTGCGCAGCCTATCATTTTCTGCACTTCTTTATATGTTTTCCCCTCTCCAACTTTTTAATCAAGGTACGCTGTTCTTCTGAACAATGTCTGGAACGACTCATTTTCCTCACAATATCAGAGAGAAATGCACTGTAACCAGCATGCACAACATTTGCCGACTTCCTTCCTTAAAAAAGGACAATAATTTCCACCTGTTTTTCAAAGAATGAATGACCTCACTAATAGAACTCCACACTGCTATTATTTTGAACATGCCCCTTTCAATTAGTGATTCAATTACACAGAATCAGCAGCATGCATGTCATGACTGTTGGGTCTGTTGGATTTCTATTACTCTACTACACCTGCTAGTAAATTATTTGCCATGTAGAAATATAATTTCTAACAAAAACAGTGATTGATCAGGTTAGTGATGTCTGACTGCTATTATTTTGAACACAACTGTATAAGACAAAAGTCTTGAAAATCAAATTCAATTTGATGATGACCCAAATGCTGTGTGACATGTAAAAAATGTGATACTTGTGTGCAAAAAGTGCTTTTTTAATGTAAGACATCTGGCAAAGTTGCCTACATCTAATACAGTGGAGAATAAATCAAAATCACGTGAAGGTTCAAAATTTAAATCTCTTCATAAGATGGCTTCCTCTTCCAATGACAACTTGTAATCAGAATAGTTGAGATCAAGATCAACTGGAGAATGACAAAGCTTTCTGGGTCTCTGATAGCTTTTTCTTCTCATTCTTTTCTTTTGGATGACTGTTTTTGACCCCCTTTGTTTTTGTTCTGGGGGGGGGATAATACTTTTTTGACTGGGATGAGTTGCTATCTTCCGAGAAAGTATCTTTTAGTTTATGCTTTCTGTCCTGGGAATGGGTGGGGGCAGGCCTACATGCTGACAAGGACTAGTCAGCAGTCAATGGAACCTTGTGGAGCCAGGAACGCTTGGCACCTCCTGTGGAGCCTGAAGGGCTTGAGGTCTCTGATAAAGGAACCAGAGGAACGGGAAAAAAGGACCAAGCTAACAACGTGGCTCCTTCCCCTTCTTGGTCTATGGAAGAAAAGAACTTCTGATACCCGGAAAACTCATGAGGATGTCATCCAAGATGCCATTGTAGAGATGTTCACCCTGGAAGGGCAAGGCTGCTCAGGCTATAGTAGACATCCAGCCAACAGACCAACACTTAAGGTAAGGTAGCCTCCTGGAGTACCACAGCCAAGAGGTAGAGCTGAATAGCAGCAGGCCTGCATCCAAAGATGTGTAACAAGGGCACTTAAGGCCCCAGGCCAGTTGGTCTGTCAGTTCGACGTGCACTGAGGACACCCATCCTGTATGCTGACCTTGTATAGAGCTTTGACCCACAAAACAGGCGTCTGAGACACCAGGGCCATGAGGCCCCCAAGCCACAGTGTAAAACTAGCAATGGAAAAACACAGTGCATGCAACCATTCTACTATACGACCCGTAGGATCCTTCTGTCCCCTGGCACATGGTTGCTTGTTCAACCTAGAGATAGGGGGGATCCACCATAGGCTAGGAAGGTAATGCACAGAACA
The DNA here is from genome assembly GCF_062004578.1 of Staurois parvus. Classification (NCBI taxonomy): domain Eukaryota; kingdom Metazoa; phylum Chordata; class Amphibia; order Anura; family Ranidae; genus Staurois; species Staurois parvus. The sequence continues at coordinate 987,998 of NW_028318835.1, forward strand.
AGTGCTCCAATTGTTCCTGAAATCTGTAAATACATATAGAAAAATATGCAGTACACAAAAATACCTTAGTGGAGTTAGCTGGTTGTGTGCACCGAAAAGGACAGCCACCTCTGTCACACGCAGAGGTAGCATCCTCACCTGGACTGCAGACACCCCTGCAGGGGTATAGGAACCCAGACCTCCAAAGTCACAGAAGGGTATTAAGTTGCCCGCAGAAGTCCAAGCAAGATGGGGGGGCAGAGGAGGACACTGCAAGGTGCAACTCCTGGAGGTGGGCCAGGCTACAGACATTCACCACACTGCTCACTAAAACAGCGGCACAGCAACATGCCCCCCCCCCCCCCCCCCCCCCCCCGAGCGTGCACAAATTTAAGGGTTGACAAGGTGGATATCTATTTATTTACTCGGTGCGACCTCGTCTTTTATATTTTACAAAAATAATAAGGTCATTTATTGCTTTTTTTGTGCCCTAAAATTAACTTACTTGTATTTTTTACAGAAATGTTGTGGTAATATCATTTGACATAAACAAATTGGAACTACAACTATTTTATTCTCTAGGGTCTCTGCTTTCAGAAAATATATAATGTTTGGGGGTTTTGTGTAATCTTCAAGCCTAAAATGATTTTTAAAACTTGTGCAAAAACGTCTCTAGCAGCGATAAAGCGATAGAGATAAAGCATAAGCCGGACACTCCCCTATCCTGAGGAGCACCCAATGCTCATTACAATGGAAGGTCTCTCTCCTCCCTGCTAATCCCTGGGTGCGGTGCTGGAGACAGGCAGTGAGGGGAGGAGGGGATAAACAGCACATTGGTAAAATTATTACACGTTTAAGTCGCCATAAAGCCCCTTTTGTTTTTAAAACATTCCTAAAATCACCTCTGATTTAAATACAGTTTTGGTTAAAAAAAAATGATTATTTTTCTGGACAAGTAGATTGTCATGAGGGACAAGTAGATTGGGACACCAATTTAGTCCCTGGACAAGTAGTCTTTTCAAAAATGTACCCCTGGGGTACAGCACAGTCCAGGGCACATATATACACAGAGTCTCGAAAGGTCTTAGGTAGTCCGGAAACTGGCTAGTGCATTTTGAAAGACCCTAATATCTGCTAGTTACAGTTTAAAAAAGAAAGTAAAGTAAACAAAGTGAAAAAAAAATAAACATACAAAATAAAAATTGTTGTTTTATTGAGTTACTGTTTTATCGTTACTTTTTTCTTGGAATGCCATTCAGCTGCAGCACCGTATATGCTCTCAGAATATACGTGCATGCAGCACTGTTGGATGAGACTTTTCATCCGCAGTTAAAAAAAACATATGCCCAAGCATGGTGGCCTAGGGTGGATAGGCCCTATGATTTGGTATATATTTTTTTAATTTTTGTGGGCAGATATTTTTTCATCCACACTGATTTGAACAGAGGAATCTATTAAGTTCTCTCTTTTTAATCTCGCTCTTAAAATCTAACTGTGGGCATACCACACACATTTTCTGGCAGATATTTCTACTCTTTTTTCATTTGGCCTGCAGGCTGCATTAAAAAAAAAAAAAAAAAAAAAAAAAAAAGGAACATAACATACATATATGCCCAACAAGGACCAGCGACATACTGGTACATCACTGGACTTTGCAGGCATCATCCTGGTATTGTTTTTTTCATTCGGTAATCGGCTTTTCACAACATTGCTTTTAAAAAAACAGCGAGAGAAGATGCCCCCCCCACCCGAATTTCTCGAACAATCCCGTGCCATCGGGGAACCTGAGAATGCAGTGGGCATTTCCGCGAGCTGACTACAGAGCTGATTGGAGACCAGAAAGGGGCCAATCATCACTAGAGTCTATGAAACCGGAAGCTACAAGCATTTCATCATTTTGGTTTCGCCGGATATAAACAGTGCCATTTTTAAATTGGGAAAGCATCTGATCACATTGATCTTGGTGAAATCAGATGCTTTAAGGGCAGAGGAGATATCCAGAGTCTAAGAGACCCCAGATTTCTAAGAAAAGAATACCAGTCACTGCCTATTGCTATCACAGAGGATATTTACATTCCCTGTGATAACAAAAAAAAAAAAAAAAAAAAAAAAGGGACAGTGTAAAAATAACTAAAAATTTTAAATTAAAGAAAAAAAATAGCACCCTTGTCCCCCTGAGCGTGCGCGCAATGGCATATGCAAGCGTTGGCCCCGTGTTGGTATGTAAATAGCGGTTGCACCATGCATGTGTGAGGTACCACCACGAACGTCAGATTGAGGGCAGTAATTCTAGCACTAGACCTCTTGTGTTATTCTAAAATGATAGCCTGTAAAGTCTGGAAGTGAAATGAGGAATTTACACACCATAAAGGCTTTCAAAGTGGCCATTTGATTTCGGGCTCCTGTACGTGGCTAGGCTGCCAAAAAGTGGTATCCCCATACTAAAGAGAAGTAGCAGAAAATTTTTTGGGGTGTAATTCTAAATATACCCATGGCATGTGTGAGCAAATATAAAAACTTTGTGGGAAAAAAATAGATCTTCCGTGGACATAACATGCCTCTCAGCAGGTAGTTTAGGGTGTCTACTTACCAAAAAAGGGTCATTCGGGGGTGTTTGTACTGCCCTGGAATTTAGCACCTCAAGAAATGTAATAGGCAGTCAGAAAGTAAAAGCTGTGTAAATTCCATTATCCATACCATAGTTTGTAGACTCTACAGCTTTCACACAAACCAATTAATATACACTTATTGGGATTTTTTTTTTTCAATCAAAGAAATGTAGCAGAATACATTTTGGCCAAAATTCAAAACAAACTGGGTTTCTGGTGAGTAGGCAATCTATTCATATTATCACAACGGAAGACCGGATTGCACCTACAACATCTGATATTTCACTGTGGACTGAGGAATCCATATATTTATATTACAGTGGACTTATTTTAATATTAGTATTATTTGACTATATTGATATTATTTTACTGTATTTTTTCTTTGCCATTTAATTTGATGTAGCGCTGCACTCTTTGTACTTTTGAGTTTATTAGAAAGGTTTTGTGGTTCCTTTTAGTGCATTGGTCGCTTGTCGGATTGCGCTCACTAACTTATATATTTTTTGATTAGTTGACATTGCGGAGCACCAAATAGCAAAAGATGGCCTGGTCAGGAAGGGGGTAAATCTTCTGGAGGGTAAGTGGTTAAAGAAAATAAATTACTAAAAAGAAAAAAAAAAAAAAGTTAAAAGCTTCCCTGTCACTGCACGAATGTATACATAGATCGCGGGATCGTGCACATATTACATTACACATGTGTGGTACCGCTGCAAACATCAGAGTGAAAGCAGTGCCAGAGTGCCAGATCTCCTGTTTAACTAGGTTCACATCTGTGCAGGTTGCGGTAGATGCATTTTTCTGGTGCGTTTTGTGGTGCATTTGTATGCGCTTCTTATGCTTTTTTTTGGGCTAATAAGACAGAATGACAGTTCAGTTCATATAGTATGACTTTGATGTGACTTTACACTCTTTGACAATCAAGTAGCATCAAAGTGGTATCAAAGTAGTGCAGTAACCTTTGTGTGTCTAAAGTCACATGTTAAGGATAAGGGCTAGGGTAAGGGTTAAACGTTAGGGTTAAGGGCTAGGGTTAGGGGTAAACATTAGGGTTAGGAGTAACTGTAAGGGTTATAGCTCTAACCCTAAATTACCGCTGACCCAAACTCTATCCCTAGGCTTTAACCCGATTCCTAAAATATAACCCTAACATTTAACACCAACCCTAACATGGGACTTTGGACACATAAAGCAGTGTTTCTCAATTTTTTCCAATCAGGGCACCCTTTAAAATTCTGCACAATCTCGAGGCACCCCATTCTAAAATGTAAAACATTAAAATAGGTTTACATAACACAGCAACATCAAACGTAGAACACCCAGCATTAGAGGTGATTTATTCTTTCTGGTACTGACTAGCATGTCAGTGTTTCTATTCTCCCTCAATTTTTCTCCCTCCCTCAGCTAATGTGACCCTAATGCTGATGGAGACGGGCAGACAAGGATGCTGTACAGGTGTTGTTAGGACACTGGTGGTTAAAAAGGTTGTAATGGTACACAATGAAAACTGAAACAAAATGAAAAGGTGACTTTGAGTACCAAAGAGTGTAAAATCGCAGCAAAGTCACACTACATGAACAGAACTGCCATACACATCAAAAAACAGTTTTGGTGCAGTTCCATTGAAATCTATTACACACAAAATGCAATCTGCTGCGAGGAAAAAAAGGCCCTGGCCCTATCCAAAAATGCACAGGCTCAAAATGCACAGATGTGAACTAAATCCATAGGAAACCATGTTAAATGGACTGTAGTATGTTTCTGCAAAACGCTTAAAAAAAAACAAAAAAAAAACACATAGGTGTGAACCAAAGCTCACTCTAAACTGGTAACCTGAAAACGTTTTGAAAATGTTGCCTATGGATCAATTAACCGCTTCCCCTCAGCCCTATAGCAGAAGTACTGCTATAGTGCGGCAGGGCTGTGCAAAACCATATATATGTGATTTTCTTGCCAGGTAGGGGGCACACGTCGACCTACCCGCGCCACCATTGGCAGCTACAGATGTCACCCGCCGGGTCCCGGACAGAGATTCCCCACCGGCACCTGGCAATTGCCGAGTAACGACAGGGAAGAGACCTGTGTGTAAACACAGATCTCTCTCCTGCCTGCAATAATATGCTGCTGTGTATTTCTCTGCACAGCAGAAAAATACACAGCAGCATGTTTCCCTAGTAAAACACACACAGTTAACCCTTTGATCACTTCAGATGTTAACCCCTTCCTGTCCAGTGTCATTAGTACAGTGTCAGTGCTGTTTATTAGCACTGACCACTGTATTAGTGTCACTGGGATGTCAGTGGCAGTTAATCAGTTCCTACCCAGTGTCAGAAAGTCCCGCAGTCCCAGTATACCGCCGCCATTACTAGTATAAAACAAAATAAAATACAAATTCCAGTAAATATACCACCATTTGTACACACTATAACTTTCACGTAAACCAATTCATTTTACATGTATTGGGATTGTTATCAAAGTCATGTAGCAGAATACATTTTAGCCTAAATTTATGACTAACTTTGAGTTTAATGTATATTTTTTGTAACCATAAGGAGATTTTTCAAAATTTTCTCTTTTTCCGTTCATATCACAAAAAAATAAAAAACCCAGTGGTGATCAAATACCACCAAAAGAAAGCTCTATTTGTGTGAAAAAAAAAAGGACATAAATGTCAATGGAGTACAGCGTTGCATGAACACGCAATTACCAGTTTAATAAGCACAGTGATGAATAGCAAAAAATGGCCTGGTAAGGAAGGGGGTTAAATCTTCCAAAGGGCAAGTGGTTAAAGCATACATACATAGTATCTATTTACTTGGCGTAACATCACCTTTTATATTTTACAAAAAATGTGGGCATTATTTTGTGTTTGTGTTCAATAAAGTATATACTTTTCTGAAAATTTGTGTTTGATAAACAGCTGCCAATATCATGAGACATACAAATTGCAGCAACCATCATTTTATTTTACAGGGCATTTGCTTTCATAAAATATCTGTTGCGGGTTCTAAGTAATTTTTTAGGCAAAAAATGCACATTCTAACATGTATGAGAGAAATTTCAGAATTGGCTCGAACTGAAAGCAGTTAAAAGAGAAGTACAGATTATAAGATAAAAACACACATACTCACCTACGTTGAGCAGCATCAGTCTGATGCTGCAGCTGTCCCTTGCCAATTTTAAGACCGGGAACTGAAAAGATCACACGACCGGTGATCACTAGGTTCTTAGTGACTGACAGTCATTGTTCTATGTTCTCTGAAGACTAACTCTTTGCCATCTCCATCCAGCACTCACTGGTGTGCTTGGCTGTGCAGGGGACAGGATCAGCTGGCTCAGGCTCTCTGCAGCATGGTGAGAGGCTGAGCCAGCTGCCGATCAGCCTAGACCGTCTCTATGACCTCAGCTGACAGAACGTTTTAGCCTGCGGTCGGCTGATTCTGAGTCACAGGAGTGCAGAACCAAGTGCACTCCTGTGACCCAGAAAAGAAGTATGGCCAAAAGAGCTTTGACAATACTTCTCTTTTGACGGATTCCCGTCAGGCCTATAGATTAATGATGGCTGAGCGTGAACACTGCTATTCCGGGTGGACATCATATGACTTCCTCCCAGTCACATGCCTCACGTGCATCCTAAGGGCCACGCTGCAACGCGATCTATCACTCGGACGCAGACTGTTATACTGAGCTGGCTCCAGTACCATGTCATCACTGTGACCAATCACAGAAATCACCTGACAGTTGTACCATCCGCGCCTGCGCAGTGACAAGGATGCCAGTCTGATGTAGGTGTCTTGTTCCCACATTGGACGGGCTGGTGCGTACGCGCAGGGTGGCGCTGGTATTCACACTTTCTAGGTGCCCCAAATAGAACTTTATTTTAGTCTATGTGGTTTACCTATTTTTCTCCCATCCTCCGCTTTCTTCCGCTTTTCATATAAGGGGTTAAACAGGAGATTTCCCTTAGGGCTGACCATGCAATACAGCGCCGCCCTGCGCGTGCGATGTGCGTTCCAAGACACCTCCATCAGACTGACATCCTTGTCACTGCGCAGGCGCAGATGGACCGCGCATGCGCATTAGTCACCATGCTGTATTGGCATGCGTTCCACACACAGGAACTGCAAGCAGCCATATATGGTATTAAGCACGAGATCTCCCTCTGCTGCTGATTTATAACTATCACTTTCCTCCAACATCATGGAATACGATTGTCTACATCATGCTAGCCGGGTAATCTAAAAATCTTTTATGCCTGGTTATAGCTTTGTATAGTAGATAGATTGATCTATGCATTAATTACAACAGTACTACAATTATATCTATTTTATATATACTAATTCACCATCTATTAATGAATTAGTGAGGAATTATTGATGAACTAATTTGATATCACATCTTTATCATACTATATTAGTCGTCTAGTTCACTTTCTTCTCAGAGATAGGTCTCACATAAGAACATAAGTTTTATTATATTTGTTTATTATTCAATCAATTAGCGTCCTGATTTTTTTTCACATATACTTTATATATATATATATATATATATATATATATATATAGATATATATATATATAATCTTTAAACACTAATCCATGTATCTATACAGATATATAAAAATGCAGAGTTATATACATATACATTTTTTAATAATTTTATCGGTTTCTGTTTACATTTGGGCATGTTTGTTTAATTGTCTTAAGATTTTTAAGCTTGCATGGTGAAGGGATTAGCCCTTAAGTTTGATGTCCCACCATCTTGTCTCTCTGAGCCAAAGCTCCTCCATCTTAGAATCAGTATCCATCTTAAGACTTAAGTCAGAATTTTAAAAGGATTGATTTTTTGTCTTAAACTGTATTCTTGTCAGGAGTTAAAGTTCCTCTTTTTCCTTCAGGTGTAACTTCCCCTTTTTCCTTTAGCTAGCACAAGACTGAAAGCCTGCGGTTGGATATATCCTGTCGCAAGATTATTAATAATTATAGCCAATGTTAAATAAGGAAATTGTCTACTTTCTATACTGAACAAAAGTTCATGTTTGACGCACTTAATAATAATTTACATAAATGCCAAATGATTGGGCATGACTGACGTATGTAATATCTTGATTGGTTTACGCATATCTGACAATTGATTGGTTCTTTTATTTCCATGTATTGTTTTAAGTTTCATATATAAGTTTAAACACGGAAGAATAAATTTAGTTCATTCTGAGATACCACCTTGTGTCTGTCTGCAATTCCTGTGTCTCGGGTGAACTCCAGATCTGAAGGGCAAACACTGATCGATGCCAGGGACTGACGGGGGTCAGTGGCCAGAGAGGAACGAGAGTCAATTCCTTTCACATGGAATATGCTTTTTTATCATCTTATCATTGGTCATATGTAAAGTTTTATGAAATTGTGATTTTTGTTTTTTATCAAGCTTTGAAATGTACTAGTATGTCTTTGTTACTATCAGCATGTTTTATTGAGACTTATTGTTGACATTCTAGTCCCTCCTCCCAATTGGAGATGGCCCATCCCAACAGGGTGGACCCAATTTTAGTTCTAGAGTATTTATAGAAGTGATCACTCATTGTTCAGTAAAGCTCTGATGAAGAAGGTTCGTCCTTCGAAACGCGTCAGTTGTGCCCCGAGTGTCCACTTCTCTGATGGGACTCGCACAGGCTGCTTTTATCCTTAGTCCCTTTGAGGACTTACATGCATGATTTACTTCAGTGTTTGTGAATATTATTCTGTTATCAATAAATTTTGGCTTAATGAGGTAATGTGCAAGGTTGGTGCGCTTTTCAGATCCTTTCACCCCACCAGCTACCACATTTTAAAAAAGGCTCAGCTGTGTGCAGCTCTGCCCATACAGTTTTGTCATTCATTCACAGAGTTCCACATATGAATGAACTACAAGTCTCATCTACCACTGTGGCAGATGGCTTGTAGATCTCAATGAACACTGAGGATGCTGGGGAGCATCCTTGCAGTTCATTAATCCATCCTGCACTTCAGTAACTGTCTGCCCACATTGAGGTACTCAAAAGTCTGCAGAGACTGTGCGAAGGGAAGACAGGGGGAGCTTATACACAGCGCCATGTTGTAAAGGTAGAGGGGGGGAGTCTGGACACAACCCAGGACACAGAAGACGCAGGACAACTGACTGAAAAGTGGCACTGTGCCAGCAAATCCAGGACTGTTAATGGTACAGCTGAAAGCAATTTGAGCTCTTCTGATATAGAGACTGTACCAACCAGTGAAGGTGGAGTGGAAAGAAGAAGAGGGGACCACCTGTGGCTGACACAAGAGCAAATGTGTTTTTTTTAGGATTTCTTATTTAGTTAAAAGGTTTATTTAAATTAAAAGTTTACATATGATGGTATCTGGTGCTACTGTAAAGTGCTTATACACAATAATTCAACAAATTTTCTGTGCAACCAATCATTTTAAAAGGCGCAGTACACCGATCAGCCATAACATTATGACCACTCATCATAAGATTATTCACCTAGTATGGGTTATGTCCCCTTTTTACCACAAAAACAGCCCTGACCCATCAAGGCATAGACTCCACTAGATCTCTGAAGGTTTGCGGTGTTATCTGGCACCAAGCCATCAGCAGATTCTTTACGTCCTGTGAGTAGCGAGGTGGCACCTCTATGGATCAGACTTGTTTTTCTAGCACATCCAACAGATGTGCAGTAGATTGAATCTGGAAAGTCTGGAGGCAATGTCAACACCTTGAAGACACCTCCTTCCATTTCTTTGTGATCCAGTTCTGATGCTCACATGCCCTTTGTAGGCACGCACTTTTGGCAGTGGACGCAGGTCAGCAAGGCCACCCTGACTAATCTGTGGTACACAGCACCATATACAACAAACGAGATACACTGTGTTCTGATACCTTTCCATCAGAACCAGTATTAACTATTTCAGCAATCTTAGCTACAGTAGCTCATTTATTGGACCTGACTACACAGGCCAGCCTTCGCTCCTCATATGCAATGAGCCTTGGCTGCCCACGACCCTGTTGCTGGTTAACCAGTTTTCCTTGGACCACTTTCCGTAGGTCCCGACCACTACAGACAGGGAGCATCCCACAAGAGCTGCAGCTTTGGAGTTGCTCTGACCCAGCCAGCTAGCCATTACAATTTGGACCTTGTCAGAATCGCTCAAATCATAATGCTTGCTCATTTCACCTTTTTGCAACAAAGCTATTACACTACCAGATTGCCTCACTTGTGGATTCATATTGTCCCGACTACTCTCTTGCCTGGTACCTGCCCACAGCTTCTGCGTGGATCTGATTTCTCGCCTGTTACCTGCCCACCCACAATCTCTGTTGGGCCTGAGTACTCTTCTTTCTTATTATGTGTAGAGTCTCCACACTGAAGTCATTCTCTATGTTCTTGGTGTGGCAATCCTGTGGGTCTTGAACTGTTGACAGCTTGCAGACACTGTTGAAAACCAGCTGTCACTTATTTTTGTCACCTGCCAGGGAAAGCCATACAATAGCCATGTAGTACTACTAAGTTATTAACTTGCAATTTAACCAATGTATCCATTTATCTAGAGAATCCAATCTAAAGAAAGAGGAACTCCAATTCCCTAAATATATGGGCTGTACTTTTATTTAGCCACCAAGAAAAATTGGATCCTAACTACCAAATCATTCAGCATTACCCTTTGTGCAAGGTGTTCCTCATCCCATCACACATCGATGTCATTTTGCAAGAGAACCAGTACCCTGACTTGGTGCTCCCAGAGTAAAGCCAATGATCAACCAATGGGTCCCACACACCACTAATATCTGAAGCTCTCAAATTTGGGTTCAAGAAAGTGAAGCTACAGAGATTGATCATCCACTGCCACCTCACATATAAAAATCCATGACACAGGGTCTTTTTACAAATGCTTTCAGAGTCACACAATTTTCATGCAGGATTCAATGAATCCAATAAGAAGTATGTATTAATATTGGGTGAAAGCTGTGTGAATGTTGTGTGAAAACATTTGTAAACAGATCCCTTAGTGTCAAAGTCTCTGAAAACTCCAAATATGCCTCAAGTGATTGTTGAGGCTATTTTATTTTGGAAAACATCTATTTCAATATAAATCCATGTAGTTTCACAGACAATTACTACACCTTAGTTTAGTATGTTTTATTTATGTGCAATTTCAGCCAAAGGAGAAAATTTAGCATAGCTCTTTTGCACTTTCACAATGTAGAGTGAAAGCCATCATGTAATATACAGTAGTTTAAACAACAGCTAAAAGGTAAGGACTTACCAGATTTCTGTGTGGGAGAAACTTCAGGAAACGTAGGACAACACACCTCTGAAAGAAAACAAATCATTGTTAACAAAACTTAACAAAGACAGTGGAAAGTATGCAAGACAGAAAAGAAACTATTTAATGTATCATCTGCAATTAGACTATTCACACCTATGAAGACCCGCGTATGCGCCATTTGTCGCTGGCGATGAACAGTAAATCATCCTGCGCTGCTATATCTACTATAAGAGATTTGACTGCTGCTAACACCCAATACTCTCCTTTAAATGGATAAATAGGTAGATTTAGTATGTTAATGGGGTAGTGCTATAGAAATATAAAAAGGCATATCCAGAGTACAAAACATTACTGTGAACCACGTAAATGACATATATAGATAACTGGTGCAATATGAATCGAGCATAAATATTAAGTGATTATACTATAACACTCAGTGATTCCCTGTGAAGGGATATAAGTCACTATATAAGTGATATCTACACCTATTAGTGCAAAAAATATCCACAAAATTCAGTGTTTATGACACACAAAACTGTAGCGATATTAATGTCCACAAAATTCAGTGTTTAACACACAAAAAGCCACAAAACTAAAAAGCATGCTCCTCTTGCCAGTGCGGGTGATAGGTGAGAATCCTATGTGGCTAGCATGCCCGCTTACCTTTCCCCTGTGACCCACAGGGGCCAAAATGCCTTGCGGATCACCCCAGGATCCTACACGCTCCAGGCTAGAGGTTACTCCACAGACTCCAATGCTCACTCCTCCACCTTCCACTTATCCTCCACGAGCAGGTACCAGTGTATATATATTTATATACTCATGAGGTTATAGAGGTCATGGAATAAGAACACAAAAAGATCCTCCATAGGGTAAAACATGAGTTATGGTGGCAGCAGAAGCTTCTGCAGGATCCATGCATCGTCAAACTGTTTGCCAGGTTGCTGCAACAGTTGCTCCTGTCTTATACAAAGTTACAAGCGGTGCATGATTTGTGAAAGGGTCATTCTCTTTTCCAGGGCTGAGCTGCACTAGAAGAAAAACACCGGCACTGAACTCCACTCTGCCCGTTCTGCCGTTACTTCTCCACCAGGTGGGTGCTTTTTAGTTTTGTGGCTTTTTGTGTGTTAAACACTGAATTTTGTGGACATTAATATCACTACAGTTTTGTGTGTCATAAACACTGAATTTGTGGATATTTTTTGCACTAATGGGTGTAGATATCACTTACATAGTGACTTATATCCCTTCACAGAGAATCACTGAGAGTTATAGTATAATCACTTAATATTTATGCTTGATTCATATTGCACCAGTTATCTATATATCTCATTTACCTGGTTCACAGTAAAGTTTTGTACAGCGCTACACCATTAACATATTAAATTTGTCGTTTGGCGGCTATCTTAAAGCCTTAAATAGGGCAGTTAAAATAGTTCATTATATGCCTCTGATTAATCCGGGGGGTCCAGCAAAACTGGTCAGGTGGGTCACCAGCCATGTCAGGATCAGCAATGGACTGATAAGTATAACAACGTTACATTTTCCAAAAAGGGGTAACTTTTATTATGCATCTAACTTTGGATTGAAGAGTGGCTACCATTTTTACACTGCTACTTTATTTACGATCATCTTGCAACCAGGATGCCAATGTATGCACGGCATGTGTGCTGGTCATCTACAATAGAGCTTACATAAACATTATGTAACAGTGGCCACATGTGAGGGTCTACATCTAAACAGAGTGGACTTGGACTAACATATATCTTTGGAATGCCCGTATAATTAATGATTTTTCTCCTCTAGACCACATCCATCTGTCCATCCCTTTTTCACCTTGGAAACTGGTGGCAATATGAATTGTATGGAGTGCACTGGGATCCAATTGGCTTACTTTATGCTTATCTTAGATCACCAGGCTTTGAAACCAATCTCATCCTATTTACTCTGCTTATTCCCTGAAGGACTGATTGGGGAAATATTTTGTATAGTATTGGTACGGCTCTCTGCTTAGAGGCCACTCTTTCTATCAACTCTCTATGGCAGTCCCCTTTTTTCTGAGAACTCTCAGCACCAATTGGGACCAAATTGGTTCAATATAAAGATACAATACAATATATATGTTACCCAATTTAAATTATCCTACCGATCTATAGACTTGACCCTTGACTACTTTTAGAAAGGTTTGTGTATTATGTATTTGTCCAATGAGTTTTGGCTATTAACAAAATATATTAGTGGAATCAATGAGATCTGTCAGCATTAATTTTTCAATTTTTGATATTTGGAATTATTTGGGTTGAGGTGTTGAGCTAAATTCTACCTTTTATGTGAGGAATATTTTGGTACACCTATGCACGTGACTTTGCGGTGCACAATATTTAGGGCAGGCTATTCATTTCAACTGGATTCCCTATGTGTGGCAATTTCACCAAAGAAATGAAGACACTTTAACTGCTTTCCCGCTGCCCTACAGCAGATATACTACTATTGGGCGACAGGGGTGCACAAAATCATGTATACATATGTGATTTTGCATTTCCAAATAGGGGGTATGTGTGAGCCACGCGCATGCCCCACCTGCGCTGCTATTTGCAGCTTTGGCTGTCAATCTTCCCCTCCCTCCTAGATTGTAAGCTCAATAGAGCAGGGCCCTTGAACCCCTCATGTAGTGTATTGTTACTGTCTTGTCTCATGTTCTGTCCCCCTTGCTACTGTACAGCGCTGAGCATACCCTTTGGCGCTATATAAATACTGTATAATAATAATAATAATAATAATAATAATCACCGGGTCTCAGCCGGTGATTACTCGTCGGCACCCGGTGATCGCTGAGCATTACCAATGGAGGGAGAGAACTGTATGTAAACAATACAGTTCTCTCCTGTCAGTTGAAAGCACTAACACAGCACACAGTTAAGCCTTTGATCGCCCCACATCGTCCTTCCTGCTCGGTGCCATTAGTACAGCGTCAGTGCTTTTTATTAGCACTGATCACTCTATTGGTGTCACTGGGGATGTCAGTGACACCAAGTCAGTCTCCCCCCTCCCAGTGTCAGAATGCCCGCTGCAGTCCCGCTATAAGTCGCTGATCGCCGCCATTATTAGTAAAAAAAAAAAAAAAATCACAGCATATATACCTCCATTTGAAAACACTAACTTTTATGTAAACCAATTAATTTACACGTTAATAGGATTTAGTTTTTTTTTTTTTAGCAAAGACATGTAGCAGAATACATTTTGCCTAAATTTATGACGAAATTTGATTTTTAAAAATTTTTTACTGCACATGTTTAACAGCAAAAAGTCAAAAATATTGCTTTAGCAAAATAGTCGATCTTTTTTTTTCTTATAGCACAATAAATAAACACACAGGCGATCAAATACCACCGAAAGAAAGCTCTATTCATGGTAAAGGAAGAACGTAAATTTGGGTACAGTGTTGCATGACCGCACAATTGTCAGTTAAAGTAACGTAGTGCCGTAACGCAAAATTGTCCAGGTCAGGAAGGGTGGTTAAATTAGTTCACACTACAATGCATGGCAAGTTACCACACACGAGTTGAATGGGGAGTCTGGGGTGTCGTTAAATTTGGATGGGACTGCGGAGTACCTGCCAAGACATGCACATTTTAAAACACTTGCTGCCCATCAATGGTACTTCTACTGTATACCACCTGGCACATATGTGCCCCTTGGGGTGCGCTGTGGCACACTCCCATGACCACTCTTACAGGTGCACACATGTCCATTGGATTGTCAGAAGTGTGATTCTTTAGTCCAGAGAACACATCTCCACTGCTCTAGAGTCCAGTAGCATTGTGCTTTATACCACTGCATCCGACGCTTTGCACTGCACTTGGCAATGTAAGGCTTGGATGCAACTGCTCGGCCATGGAAACCCATGAAACTCTCTACGGCCATGAAACTTTCTACGCACTTTTGTTCTGGTAAACTGAAGGCCACACAAAGTATGGAGGTCTATTTTGCTATTGGCTCCGCAAACAGTTGGTGACTTCTGCGCATTATGTGCTTCAGCATGCACTGACCTCGCTGTCATTTTACGTGGCCTATCACTTTGTGGCTGAGTTGCTGCTGTTCCTAGTTGCTTCCACTTTGTTATATTACCACTAACAGTTGACAGTTATATTTAACCGCCTCCCACCCACCATATATTATTATTATTATACAGGATTTATATAGAGCCAACAGTTTGCTCTGCGCTTTACAATATAATACAAGGAAATGACGGAAAAAGGTAAGGCGGTTCTCTCGGTTTGGGAAGACGTCATATGACGTCCCCCATTCTAACCGTGCGTGCGTGGCTCCGGGGGCGTACAACACAGCGATCGGTAGTGCGCTGTGTCCCTCGGACGCTGACCGCTCGTGAGGAGAGGAGAGCAGGTAATTGGCATTCCTCAGAGGGGACATGTACACCAATTATCAGGGCACTGATGATCAGTGAGCCCTGATGATCAGTGTAGCCCATCAGTGCCACCTGTCAGTGTCCATCAATGCCGGCTGTCAGTGCTCATCAATGCCACATATCAGTGCCTACCAGTACACACAAATGCCACATATCAGTGCCCATCTGAGCTGCCTATCAGTGCCACCTATCAATGACAGTCAGTACCACCTATCAGTGCTGCCAATCAGTGCCACCTATCAGTGCCAGTCAGTGCGCATCAGTGCCACCTATCAGTGCCATATATGAGTGCTGCCTTTTAGTGCCCATCAGTGATGCCCGTCATTGCCCATCAATGCCACCTACCAGTGCCTCATCAGTGCCCAGCAGTGCCACCCATCAGTGTCCATCAGTGCGGCCTATCAGTGCCCATCACTGCAGCCTCATTAGCACACATCAGTGAAGGAGAAAAATCACCTATGTACAAAACTTTATAACAGAAACTAAGAAAAAACGTTTTGGTTTTTTTTTCAAAATGTTCAGTTGTTTTTGGTTTGTTAAGCAAAAAATAAAAAACCCAGAGGTAATTAAATACCACCAAAAGAAAGCTCTGTCTAAAAAAATTATAAAAATTTCATATGGGTACAGTGTTGCATGACCATGCAATTGTAATTCAAAGTGTGACAGCGATGAAAATTGGCCTAGGCAGGAAGGGGGTACAAGTGCCCGGTAGGCAAGTAGTTAAAGGCAGGAGAGGAGCAGTGTATACAGTGAGCTACCGCTAAATGTCACTACAGGTTTTTAAATGTAATTACCGGCTTTTTTTTCCCTTCACTATAGCTTCAAGAAAGAACTGTCATTCTCCTCACCGCTAAAGGAAACAAAGGGAAGGGGTCACTGGGTAATGATCCTGGGTGACCCAGCCCCTTTGTTTCCTTTCACGGCAGGGAGAATGACAGCTCCTTCATGGAGCTATAGTGAAGGGAAAATAAATCTGGTAATTATATTTAAAAACTGGCAATGACATATAGCAGCAGCCAGTGAGGGAGCCTGAGTACACTGCTCCTCTCCTGCCCCCTGCTTGCACACATTTCCCCCCCCCCCCACTTCCCCCTACAAAGAGGACCTGTCACTCATATACTATAACATAGGGGACTATTGGTCATCTATGTGATAGCAATAAAATTATAAGTTAAGAAAAATAAAAATACACATTAAAGTTAAAAAACAAATCAGCCATGTGCATTCTGAATTTTCGGTATCGGCACCAGAATTTTCATTTTGGTGCACCACTAAATGGTACCAATCATTGAAAATTGATCACACCTGATCAAACCTGATGTACTGCTGGCCCATCTCATTTCTTGAGACACTAACAAGCCAGGACAGTACAAATACCCCCAAATTACCCCTTTTTGGAAAACAGATATTCTAAAGTATTTAGTAAAAAGGTGTGGTAAGTTTTTTGTAGATGTAATGTTTTCCCACAATTCTTTGGAAAATTAAGTATATAAATTAGTTTTTTTTTCACACAATTGTCAGGTTATTCTGTTCACATGGCATATGCATACTTGCAACACCCCAAAACACATTCTGCTACTCCTATTGAGTATGGGGATACCACACGTGTGAAACTTTCACAGCCTAGCCACATAGAGAGGCCCAACATGCAAGGAGAACTGTCAAGTGTTCTAGGGGTATTAATTACATTTTGAGAAGAAAACACCTCAA